>NW_028190446.1:0-107921 GCF_048542155.1 Nylanderia fulva
GTGTACGTACATGTGTATGTGCATGTGTGTGCATGTGTGTGCATGTGTGTGTATATGTGTTTGTGTGTGTTTGTGTGCGCGTGCGTAAGTACGCGCGTGTGATAAATATATATTTAATTAAAAATTAATTATAGATTTTTTGGAATTTTTTTATCAAAGATTTGTAGCATTTTATCAATAAATACATCATATTTTACACACATAATTATTCACATTTATTTACTATTTATTTAATTTGATTATACGTAATTACAACTAAAATAATTAAGTAGAATTATTATATATATAATTTTAACTACAATTTAGAATGTAAAATACAAAAAATACGTCTTTTAAATATTACCAATATTGATAGTTTTTATAATTTTATATTTATAGTAAAATTATAATTTTAGCAATAACTTATAATTTTAAATTTTTATTAATTTATATATTTTAATTTTATTTAATTAAACATTTCTTTATTTTAATAAAATAATTTTTTTTATTATAGCGAAATAACATATTATGTCATTATTCAAGTAAAGAAAGAAATTATATTTTATGACTGTATTATTGATACTCTGAAAAATATAAGTATAATATAATATAATGAATAACTTTTTATAGTCGCATATTAGCTAGAAAGAAATTCAAAATTTGAATAAGATAAAATTATGGAGATAATTATTTAATTGAAGATCATTCTTTTTCTGAATTTTATTTGTAACATTTTATCAATATATATATACATATATATACAGGGGTGTCCGGAAAGTAATGCGTCGCATTTTTTTAAAAAAGAATTTATTGATCGCATAGGTAAAACAACTTAAAATTGTTCGAAGTATGACCCTTCTGCGTCAATACATTTTTGCCAACGCGATTTCCATGCGTCATAAGATTTCTGGAACTCCTTGACAGGGATGCTGTTCAGGGAGGCCGTCGAAGTAGCTTGTACGTTGTCAACCGACTCGAGCTGTTGTCCTTTGAGCTCCCTTTTCAGCCGAGGAAATAAAAAAAAGTCCGCCGGGGCCAAACTTTCTTGAGCATTTCAAAAGTTTCCAGCGGCGTCTTGTCCAGCTTCACGCAAAACTTTATCGCATAGCGTTGCTCTATCGTTCTCTCCATCACAAGTTCGACGCGACCACTAAGCAGAGGTTCACAGAATAAGCCGTCCTAACCCTCCAAGCGCATGGAAACAATTGAGCGACCTACCGTTGGAAAGCTAAGGGTACCCCCCTTCCTCCCCAACCGGTCCCATCGCTCTGCGATGTATAGTCGCGTCACAAAAAAATGCGACGCATTACTTTCCGGACAAACCCTGTATATATATATATATATTTTATAATATATATATATATATATTATAAAATATATATATATATATATATATGTATATAGTATTTAACATAAAAAATAAATATTAATAAGAATATTTGTAAGTCAGCTCTTCAATTGTTTTAAAAACTCCATATTCATCTCGACTAAGAGCCAAACGCGATGTTATTGCGACAAATTAAGATAAGAAAATTTTTGGAAACTGAGGAATTTGAATCCTATGGTTGGGATCTCAGAAATTCCCCTTGTTCCTTCTCTAAACATCCCCTGTAAGAAAAAGACGAGAAAAATATTGGTCCGAAAGTCGGCTGAATCGGGAATCGAACCCGAGACCTTCCGCTTGCCGGGCGACTGCTCTTCCAACTGAGCTATTCAGACACTTACAAATTAATATTTCTCTCAATGTTTATATTTTCTCATTATATGGTCTCGGGTTCGATTCCCGATTCAGCCGACTTTTGGACCAATATTTTTCTCGTCTTTTTCTTACAGGGGACGTTTAGAGAAGGAACAAGGGGAATTTCTGAGATCCCAACCATAGGATTCAAATTCCTCAGTTTCCAAAAATTTTCTTATCTTAATTTGTCGCAATAACATCGCGTTTGGCTCTTAGTCGAGATGAATATGAAGTTTTTATAAAAAATAAACTTATTAATTTTTGTTGAGACTTATTCAAATAATTTATACATATGTAATTATTATTATGTTGCCACATAATAAAATTTCGATGAATTAAACTTATATTACGACATAATAATAATTCCAAATTTTTATTATGTTTCGACGTAATTTTATACAATACTCCTCTCAACCTTTTGTCGCGCGTCTAACAGTGGTATAACATCACGCTGTCTGTTATCGCTGGCATCGCCGCGCGTCTAGCAACCACGTTACGATGGGCTGTCCCAAGGTCCGTAGATGAACGACATGAGGGGAAGGAAGGTCATCGCATTCATATTTTAGCATTGGGCCTCAAAATGGCACCGCCAATCCAGCCACCGGACAGCTGTTCAACTACAGTTTTTTTTCACTAACACTTTGTACGACACACACCGACATACAACACACATAACTAGTCGCGTCCAATATGGTCGCGAGGTAACATATATGCGAAGTTACGCATTACTTTTTTTGGAAATATTACGCATACACTTACAACTCATATTTACACTGCACTTATTACACACGTCTACACTTACACCGAGACTACTCAGCTCGGCGGGGTTACCGTTATCGCACTCTATTGAATGTACACGCTATTGACTTGTGACCGGCAAGAAGAGACCAAGTCTGGTTTGCTGAGGCCATTAAACATTGAAGAAGAAGAAGAACACACATAACTTCGTGGCCCCAAAATGGCGGCCCATGCGAGGACCTTCCTTCCCCTCCCGTTCATCTACGGACCTTGGGCTGTCCCTTCTTCCCGCGATTTCTTCTCACCGCTTGTTTAGCAATCGCGTTACAGTGGGCTGTTCCTTTTCTCCGCGCTACAACATGCGTGGATTAGCCAAACTTTATTAATTAATTTCTCCTTTATTATGGAAAAAATGGCAAAACGGTAAAGGACTTTTTTACTCAGTTTGACCTGTTCTACTTGCACCTGACAGATGGAACGCAAGTTATAGAACACCCTGTGTATATATACAGGGTGTCCGGTGACTCGCGTTTAACCTCTCATAGGCAGGTAGAGCAAAACAAACCGAGTAGAAAAGTCTTCTACCATTTTGCGAAATTCTTAATAATTAATGAGAAATTAATTAAGGTAAAAAAATTTGATCGCCAGTAAAATTTAAAAACAAGGTTAACAAATATTAAAACGATCAACTGGCTACGGATGTTAAACTTTATTCAATCGCTACGTTTAGACTACTGTATTGGGTCCTCTTCAGACTACAATAGATAAATATGAGCATACAAATTAATTAAAAAATAACAAATTAAACCATATGAAATAAATTAACATTAAATTTATGTATAATATAAATTAATTAATTAAGATCGACCAATTTGCGCGGCTATAGGGACCGTGCAAAGCGTTTGCAGTGCCATCTGATAGCCAATGTCAACATTTATGTAATGACATTTACTGCACGCATATGTCAAAGTTGTTTATTGATATTAAATTGATAAAATAATAAATAATGTCAAGAAGAAATTGTTGCATTCGAAGCTGTTCGAATACACCAAGAAGTGTTCGGGATGTTAATCCATCAATTAAATTTTATTCTTTTCCGGAAAGCACAGTACATGCCCCATGGAAAAGTGTTAAGCGAAATAAATGGATTAATGCTCTTAAAAATTACGTGTAAGTATTCTGTTAATAATAATGATGATGGTTTTAAATTTAGATAGTACAACATTGATAGATTATGGATCAAATATCAATATAACTTTGAAACATATATACAATTACACTTAATCATAACCTAACCTAACCTTAATATATAATATTGTGGCGTCTCAACACCACACGTAGGCGCCACTTAATAGCGCTCCTGCGGCATATCCACACCGCACACACATACGAGCGCCTCGGGGAAAACACCTGAGGCACGGCAACCCTCCGGATTTTTCCGAGTGCTCCTACCCGTCACGCGTGCTTTCGCCGCTACGCGGCTACGTCTCCCGTGAGTGAGATACACGCGGACAGGTATATAAGGCTGAGCGCGACAAACGAGAAATCAATCGCGGCTCGCGCTGTGTAGACCGTCAGGTTGAATTTTGAGACAGCCAGCGAGTTAGAAATTTTTTTTGCACTCGTCCGCTCCGAGTTTTGGAGCGAGACGAGAACAGGTACATCTCCTGGGGCTATCCACGTCCTCTGCCGCCGCCCGCTTCATCTGGGCAACATTTGCGGCAAGACATCCCAGGGACGCCGCCGAGACCAAAGCCGACAGGTCCACTGAAGTCTACAAGAGTAGGTCCTGCAACCCTGTCGAGCTGCCACCACTACGCCGCCACAGATATGGACCTGCTGACAACGTGGGACATCCGGGTCTGGCGTTACACCTCACCGACTGGACTCTGGCACGTCCCACAGCTCCTGTCACCGCTGCCACCGTCACCACAGGCGCACGCAGGCATCACAGCGTGCATATAGACGTCGCGGCCCAGCAGAGTACATCGCAGCACACAGTACCGTCCCGACCAGACCAGCTAAAGAATGCAGTACAGAGCTGCGACGGTCGACCAGGCTACACAATCCAATCTTTCTGACTGGGAGACGCCGACGACCTTGAGAGCGTATACCGGTGCATCACCGCGGCCAGTCTCGAGGGCAGACGTTCACACATCGCCATCCGACGGAGAGACTTCCGAATACACTCCGCCTGGACTCCACGTCACACCACGACAGAGCCTGTCATCGAGTGGAGAGAGCGACTTCAACTTTAGCAGCCGGCAATCTACGGCCCTTTTTAGGGCCAACCAATTGTTGTCATCGGCCCTTTTCAGGACCACACAAAGACACAAAGATAAACCTGTACATAATTGTATATTGTGTACATACTAATAAATACACGAAAAGACAAAGTCAACATACTCGACTCGTGATTGACGGAACCCTCTCTCAAGCGAACCACCTCTCCTTTGCGGCACTTCTGCGATACAGTTAATAAGCACACGTTATACGTACAACAAGCACTACAATATATTATTGATTTCAGTAAAAAACTGACAGATTGGGAACCAACGAAAAATACAAAAATATGTAGTGCTCATTTTGTTAATAATACGAAATCGGAACATTCATTACATCCATCTTACAATTTTTCCTGGTAAAGTAAATATAAAAAAATCAGTCCAATCTGTACAAAGACTTGAATGACAGAAACGTCGTTCAAACCGAGTTATTGAGCAAGAAATAATTAATAATAATTACATTGAAATGGAACAATATAATTGTGAAGAAATTAATGTTATAAATTATCGCAGTATAACCTGCCAGACCGATAAGAGAATGAATGAAACTTCAAGTGAACTAATATTTTTTTTGTAATTTGAATCATCATGATGGGATAAGTACTGCAGAAGTACAGGTGAACATTGCAGTGAAGAAAACGGCAAACAAGATGTGTGATGTCAATTTACCGATACTGAAGACAAATTCTCAAGATTTTGGCTGTAATCCTATTGATCAAAATCCTACAAAATTATACTATCTAGGTTTCCATGGAATAAGTTCGATCATAAGTGACGAGGATTTAAGCAGCTTAATTGGTGTATATAATAATTATAATATACTATAAAGTCACAAAATATAATTAATACAATTATATAGCAAAATTACCTATAATTATGATACATGGTGCTACAACTGGTGGTTCTATGTTCTCCAATAGTGTTGCTTCTTGTTTAATAAATTAATTATAGTTAATAAAATGTAAGTTTGAGACATTCATAAAAAAAATAAAACATATTTAAAAAATATTTACAGGATATGTTTTAAATAATTTTTGCAAAACATGAAATGTTATCAGATTTTAATGCTTACCACCATCGCTTAAAGTTCACTTATGAAATCGAAAAAGACAATTGTATAAACTTTCTAGACACTACTATAATTAGGTGCAAGGATGGTAGATTGATTACTAATTAGTATAGAAAGTCAACCTTTTCGGGAAGATATCTCAATTTTCTTTCCGCGCACCCCCTCAAATATAAAATTAATTGCATTAACAACTTAGTTGACAGAGCCATTTTATTGGCTGATAAAAAAATTTCATAATGACAACATTCAAATTATTAATGAAATTTTAACCAATAATAGTTTTCCATTTCATGTAATTAAAAAATATATTAAAAAAAGATTACACGTAATCAATTATATTAATAATTTTGACACTAATAGTAATTATGATATCAATAGAGATGAAAATAATAATAAAAAATTTGACGCGTTTTTACATATTATAAAGATAAAGAATATATCGCTGTGAAGAGCCAAATATCATACTTAGCAATTCGCTAAAACGAGGAACAATTCCTCTTCCTCTTTACCCCCTAAATTTGATGTAGACGAGAAAAATATATTCTCTATCCTTGTTATTTACGATAAGAGCGTTCTAGCCATATTATTGTTATTTTCACACGCGGGCTGTAATGCGTGTTTTATTAGTATACATTGAGACGAGAGAGGTATATCGGTTTGTTAAGGTGTTTAAATAGCTCAGTTGGAAGAGCAGTCGTCCGGTTAGCGGAAGGTCTCGGGTTCAATTCCCGATTCATTCGACTTTTTCGGACCGATATATTTTTTTCGTCTACATCAAATTTAGGGGAATAAAGGGGAAAAGAAATTTAAATTTTGATTTGAGATTGTTCCTCGTCTTAGCGAATTACTAACAATAAGTATGATAATTGGCTCTTCACAGCGATACATTCTCTATCCTTGTTATTTACGATAAGAGCGTTCTAGCCATATTATTGTTATTCACATATTATGTTACCGTACATCAAAAATCTTACTGATAACATTTCTCTTAGAAAAAAAGAACTGAAAACAATTTGTAAAATTCAAAAAAAATTAAACACATTAATTAAACGTGGTAAAGATGAATTATCGAAGATAAATAAAACTAACGTTATGTATAAATTAGAATTTAATGAGTGTAACGCTTCGTACATAGAACATACAAAAAGACATTTGATTACCAGAATAAAAGAACATCAGAATAATATAAAAAAACGTGAGACAAGCCATTCAGTGATCAGCAAGCATAGAATTGAATACAATCATGACTTCCGATGGCTTGAACCATATATTTTACATACAGAGACAAATAAACAAAAAAAAAGATCGCCGAAATGTTCTAAAATTAATTTACAAATAGACACGGATAACCTTAGTCCTATTTAGGACAACATTATTCAAATGATTTAAAAATATGACACTTTGTCTTCAGTAGCTAACAGATTGTTAACATGACAGGTGAATTTTACATCTCCATTTTTGATTAATGTAATTGCGAAATAAGAATAAGTATGTACGATATATCGATTTTTTGTTAATGTAAAGATAATTTTGCTTGCCAACTTATGTGTTTTTGTATTTTAGCACTTGATAAGGACCACAATGTTAGTCGAAATGTAATGTTCATTTACTTTTAATAAAGGATCTATCTACTTTTAAGAAACGAATTTATCATAGATATGTAGATGACATTTTTATGGTTGCTCCAAAAAATGAAATAGACAATATTCTAAATAAATTCAACAGATATTATGACCGCTTACAATTCACGGTCGAATACGAAGTAAACAGAAGCATCAACTCTTTGGATTTAAAAATTATTGTTATAGATAATATCCTATACATAGAGATTGGTTCCAAAAAATAACGTGCTCAGGTAGAATTTTGTCTTTTTTATCCAACTATCCTTTATGTCACAAAATTGGAACTATCTATAATCTTATAGATAGAACAATGTTACTGTCTCACCCTAGATATCACAAAAAAAATTTCGAATTGTGCATTAACATATTGTTGGACAGCAGATACCCTCTACATTTGATATTCAAAGAAAGTAATCATAGAATAAAAACTATAATGAATAATAAATTAAACAAGAAAACTAACAATGATAAGGATGAGAAAAAGTTTTTTGTTATTCCTTACATTAATAAAATCTCAGAATCAGTGGCATCAACAATAAAAAAATCAGAATTTACAGAGGGTTACCGTTGTCTAAACAATCTCAATAAATTTATCAAGCCTCAAAAAGACAAAAACAATTATAACAACAATAACAATGTCATCTATAAAATCAATTGCAAGGAATGTGAGGCCTCCTATGTAGGGCAAACTAAGAAACAATTACGCACTAGATTGAAAGAACATGCAAATAATGTTAAATTGGATTCGTCCAAACATTCGGTGATTTTTGAGCACATTGTGAATCAACAACATAATTTTGATTGGGATAATGTCAGAATTTTAGACACTGAATATAATTACCCAGATAGCCAGTAATTATTATGACATTATTTTGATGTCAAAATGCATTATTTTGATGGCAAATGATGCATTTTGACATCAAAATGATGTCATAATAATTACTGTGGCTATTTGGGTATCATAAGAGGTTGATTTCTGAGATGATACATATCAAGGAACAGAAACATAGTATTAACAATATTACAGACACCGAATTGTTGGACGACTCTTATTTTGACATTTTGGATGAATTAGCGAATATGTGAAATGTTTACAAAGTGTTTGTTTCGTTTAGTTTAATAAATAGTTTTTTAACCTTTTCATTTGACATACAGAGACGAGTTTTAGTCAGTATACATATTGGAGGCCTTCCACATCACGTTAATTACACAGAATTGTAAGTTTTTAATTTTTAATTTTACAGTTATATTGAAAGTAAAGAATTTCTTGTTTTTTTATAATAGTACAGCGGATTCACGATGGGAGACGGATTGATAAGGACATATCCAAATTATTGATCGTTCGCTGACCAACGAATAATGATCATATTGATGGAGTGTACTGTGAAAATTTGGTTTCTCCGTGAAACACTGCTTACTATTGAAACTGCTTAAATCGGCGAATGTGATGAGCTTCTAATTTGAATCGGATAACACCGTAATAATTATATGTAATTCATTATTATCATTTAACATGCGTCGATTAGTTTATTGCTTTACTTGTAATTATAGAATATTATAAATGACAATTAATTTAAGATTATTGAAGAAGGCTTAGTATAGTTCAAAACGTTTAATTTTAGAAGTTTACGACTAATGAATTAGATGTATAATTTTATATTAAAATGTAATTTGTATCTTCTTATGTTTTAAAATTGTCACTGGCAATTAACAATTATTTGTGAAAATATCTATTTCTTTTTAAAGAATTGACCATGTAGTTTTAACATCTTCAAGTAAGTATTTTGTAGATATCATTAAGAAACAATCTTTGCGCAGGATATGTAGCTTCAAGATACGAATTAATTTTATGTTGAATCTTAAGATCGCTTGATAAACTATTTTGACGTAGAAAGAAGAGGTGTCAATAAGGCCGTTTTTTGGCCCACATCAGAACCGTTCCAAACTGTGGTATTTTCTTCCTGCCGATGTAAGCTACATCAGCTTACAACCTCCTAGAACCGTTTGCTGTCTGAGCAATTAGAGGCTGAGAATGAGTAACTTGAAATCTCAAAAATCAATGGAGTTTTTCACATAGTTGTAGTGCTGGTCTTATTTCAGTATGTCATTGTTGAGCTTTCATCTATATTTTCACTATATTTTCTCAAAAACTACTAGAGTATGTACTGCTTTAAATACAAAAGAAAGCTTATCTGATCTTTATGCATTCAAGATAGAATCAAGCCTGATATTTTGAATGGATTGCCATATTACTGAACAATCATACAATAGCATCCTTTCCTTTAGCCTTGTTCTGTATTGTCTTTTTTGTTTCTGTGTCAATATATTTTTCTGATTGTCAATTACTACATCCAGCTTTGGCAGATAATACTTTTTTGTTTTCTTAGAGGTATATTTAAATTTTGATTTAGACATATTTTCATAAGTGGTCTATTTAAATAACAATTTCGGTCTCGAAGTTTTAAATATATTGAATGAGATCCGTTTTCAAAACATCTGCCATCTTCATCCATATTTTTGAAAGTTTGTGGGTAATTATCGACAATTTTTTCCGCTACTATCTTGAACGCTTTAGCTAGTATAAATTTTTGTACATTTCTCATTTCTGAAACTGTATGATTCACAACCGCATTTATTGCACATTTGCTGCGACGTCCACTTTCTAGTTCTTTAATCACTGGCGATTCTAAATTATTCCATGGTATTTGAAAATGTGTCCAAATTTTATTATTTTTATTATTTAATATTTTATTTGTTGGCGATGCAGTAGATCGCGAACTTGGTGAAGATGGAAAAAATTCTTCATTTAAACTAGATGTGTATGAAGCAGTATCAGAAGTTATGTTAGATTCAGTTTCATTTTGTGTAGACCAAGATTCTTTATGCTGTAGCAATATGCAAATTTCACTAGAACAAAATTTTAGAATATCAGAGTCATTAACTATTGTGCCATCTTTTTGCAAAAAAGATTTGAACCAACAATACCAAGTTTAATATTACTTTTGCAATGAGATCCGATAGCATATTTTCTGATTCATTAATTACGAGTGATATTTTTTCTATTGGCAGACCAGACTTTATACAAATATGACATCTATAAAATAAAAAAACATGTATATAAATATATGTATAATACAATGAAAAAAAATAATGCTGAAATATAAGTTGTTTACATAATTTCAAAATCCAAACTTATAAATCAAGAGGTATGTATTTGAAGACATATATGGAAATGGATTTTAAATTAGTTTCAAGAATAGGATGTGGTGCAAGGAAACAAGTATGGAAACAAATTGATTTTCTCAACATTGTAATGTTGATCTTTAATTTCAAACTGTTCATAAACACAAAAATCAGGATTGTATATAATTGTTGTTGTACTATCCAAACAATAAATATTTGTATAGCACTTATTTATTAAAATGTATTTAATTTTGGAAATAATGAAGTGATCATAACAATCTTTACCTATACAGATACACATATTTTTTTATATACAGATACACATATTTTTTTATACGTAATTCCTTTAAAAGTAACTTGTGAGGATATGTATTTTACATTTTTATTTTGTTTGTTATGAAAATAATCCGTTATTATAAAAGAAATCTGATCATTATTGAAGTTTTCGGAAATATATTCTTGTGCATTATCTGCTATTGCCAAAGTATAGTACCTATTCTTGAAATATTGACTTCGTAAAAATTGATGTTTGTGTGATAATAATTTTGTTATATTCTTTAAAATTTCGAGAATATTTAACAATGTTCTTAAAATACCTATGTTTACTTTCAAATCGCAACGTTCATAAATGTTTCAACGGACCAAAAGATATAAAGTTAAAGAAGGATAATGAGATATATAATGATGTTTCGATTTTAATTTGATACTTGGAAAACATTTTAGTCTCAATAATAAATATTAATTTATCTTTTTTCGTAATAACGCGATTTGACCAATGGATAGAGCAGAAGCACATATTAAAGAACATATTTCTTGAAGAGAAATACTAAAATCCAAACATAATTTTCAATATTTTTAACTGAGTCAAAAATAGCTAACATTAACAACATTCTTCTAATTTGATTTGCGGTGCCTGCAATTTTAAATAAATCTTTTATAAGAGGAATGCTATTACATACATAGTAGTTATACTATGGGGGTTCTAACTCAGGTCCTCTGAAAGGGGTGCGGGGCGGGGGGTTTTCGGGGGCGAGGGGGTATGACGTCACGCGGGCGGGGGGTCTTATCAGCAGATAAGCTTATCTTATTAGCTCAAGTTACCTGATAAGGGGCTCATATCACCTGATAAGGGGCTCATGTTACCTTATATGTTTATAAACAAAAGATAAACATTCCAGCGATATTTATTACAAGATAAGATAAATATTCCAGCAATATCTATTACAAGATAAGATAAACATTCCAGCGATATCTAAGTTTTCATAAACAAGATAAGATAAGATAAAAAATTCTGGGTAATCAAATTCTAAGAATTATTAATGGCTGCCGCTGAATCCAGGCTTGGATCGAGCGCCGACAATTAAATATTTATTACAGCGATATCTATTACAAAAGGGCTGCCGCTGCCGACAATCAGGGGGGGGGGTTGCGTTTCTTCTCCTCATACGTTATCTGTATATTTCTAAAAAATATAATCAAATTCTAAGAAGGGCCACCGCTTGGCATGCGCCGACAATCAAGGGGGTTGCGTTTCTTCCCCCATACGTTATCTGTATAATTCTAAGAAATATAATTAAATTCTAAGAAGGGCTGCCGCTTGGATCCGAGCGCCGACAATCAGTTCTCTAAAAATCTAAGATAATTAAATTCTAAGAAAGGCTGCCGCTTAATCCAGGCTTGAGCGTCGACAATCAAGGGGGTTGATGCATGATCTACACGTTATCTGTATATTTCTAAGAAATATCAGCGGGTAAAGTTTCGGGGCGAACAAGTTGCTGCCTGCAACCTCGCCGCTTGCGGCCTCGCTGCCTGCAACATGTTTTTGCATGGGATTGCATTTCACCCTCGCGGTACCTCCCCAATAAGCGGCGGTTCTTTATTGTTTATCTTAGGAAGAAATACCAGCGCCGATAACCAGCGGCTGCAGGAATTTATAAACAAAACAAGCGCCAAAAATCTACGTCATCTAAATTTTTCTCGTTCGTACGTTGACGAACAAAGAGTTGATCGGAATATATAATAAGGACCGATGCCGCTGCCGAGTCATAGTACGGTGACCACTGGCGAGCGCATGCTTTCCTCAAGGAAAAATAGCTGTGAGAAAAAAGTTTAGTGTGCAATTAAAGTAGTTATTTCTGTGCAGTACAAATGAATTTTTTACAAAAATGGAGAACGCGGAGAATGTTGAGCGCGACCTGTTGGAGCGTTCCCGCCAAGTCACCATCTTGGGCGAATATTTCGGATGGCTGCAAGAGTGTGAAGAGTTTATCGAAGAGCTGGAAGAACGCAGCCGTGTCAAGCGTCCGCGTCTCTCGATTGGACATAGACAATCTCTGGTGGCGAGAATAGCGCGACTCGAGAGTGCAAAAGTGCGCTTGCAGAGACGGTATGTCGGTGAATCCATGCCTGGATTCAGCGGCGGCGGCGGATTTAGTGGTGGCGGCAATAACGTGCAAAGACTCGTTTGGCGCGAAATCGATACGGCGTTCGATAGCCGTATACTGACCGGTGCGGTAATTAACTCAGACTATATCGAACCACGTCAATTTTTGGAAAATGCCAAAGACATTGTAGTCGAGAACGTAAAGAATGTGCTACAGAGACACGTCAGTGTGAAAGTGAACACTGTTTTCAACGGCGAATTTGTGTCCGGTGACAAGCGCGCCAATAAAAGTATCAATACGAGAAACTTTGAACTCTTTCGCACGTCTGATGTACGCGAGTGGTACGATCGCCGCGTAATCGAGCCCACGCTAGCATCGCTAGAAGAGTTCCAGGAACGCGATAGCGGCTGGGCATTGTCGCGGATAATAGATTTGACAGTGAATGTAAATAAGTACAATCCAATGCGCGCGGGATGTCATGTCAAATTACCGCAAAAAATTGTGACAAAGAAAGCGGTTGTTAATGTGCGATCAGCGGACAATGTGTGTTTTGCATGGTCAGTGGTGGCCGCTCTGTACCCTGCTGAAAGAAATGTGGATCGGGAATCCTCCTATCCGCATTACGCCACAGTGCTGAATCTCCAAAACATTAAGTTTCCAGTGACTGTGAATCAAATTAAAAAATTTGAACTGGCAAACGACATCTCAGTAAACGTGTACATCATCGACAACGAGAACATCGTCCCGCTACGTCTTTCGGAAAAAAAGAAAGACAGACACGTCAATCTGCTGTACGTGGAAGACGAAAACAGCGTCGGGCATTTCGCGTGTATAAAAAATCTGTCTCGCCTCGTGAGCTCACAACTGAGCAAACACAAATGTAGAAAATTTATCTGCAATCGGTAAGTATATATATATTTATTACACGTAAATTATATTAAAAATAATTTTAAATAAATTTTTTATTTTTACAGATGCCTACATTATTTCTATTCTGAGGACCAGTTGCAGGCGCATATGGAAGATTGCGGAAAACTAAACGACTGCGCTATTTAGTTGCCGAGCGACAAGGACAAGTGGCTCAGCTTCGACAACTACACGAGGAAGGAACGGCTGCCGTTTGTGGTGTACGCCGACCTCGAGTGTGTTTTGACAAAGACCGAAGATGTAAAAAATTATCAACACCATCAAGTATTCAGCATCGCGTATTACGTACAGTGTTCGTATGACAGTTCGTTGTCCACATACAATTCCTGCCGTAATGTCGATTGCGTTGCATGGTTCGCCGAACAGCTTAAAAATTTAGCAATCCGCGTAAAAAATATTTTAACAACCAATGTCCCCATGATAAATTTGAAACGCCTGACGAGTGGGCAAAATTTCGCAGCGCAATACATTGTCATATATGCGAAAAACCGTTTGACAAAAACGATACACGCGTTCGCGATCATTGTCACCTCACCGGGCGGTACAGAGGCCCCGCGCACTCAAATTGTAACTTAAATTACAAAGAATCATTTTGTATTCCTATAGTCTTTCATAATCTGTCCGGCTACGACGCGCATTTCATTATCGAGGACATAGCCACAGCGTTCGAAGGGGAAATCGAATTACTGCCGATAACAAAGGAAAAATATATATCATTCTTGAAAACTGTTAGATTGACGCAAGACAACAATGCAAAAAATTATATCAAATTACGCTTTATCGATTCGTATAAGTTTCTCAGTGCTAGTCTTGACAAATTAGCGTCATTTTTGGATAAAGATAAACTAAAAATTTTACATTCGGAATATCAAAATTTATCGACAGATACGTTTAATTTATTGACACGGAAGGGCGTCTTTTCATACGAATACATAGACTGCGTGGACAGATTACAAGACACACGTTTACCGCCGCGCGACTCATTTTACAGTTCCCTGACCGGCGACACAGTATCCGAGAGTGATTACGCGCACGCCGAGACCGTCTGGAGCCGATTCTCCCTTCGAACGCTAGGCGAATATAGCGATTTATATTTAAAAATTGATGTCTTGTTATTAGCAGACATATTTGAAAATTTTTGCGACAGTTGTATAAAAAGTTACGGACTCGATCCCGCGTATTATTACTCTCCCCGGATATACATGGGACGCCATGTTAAAACATACAAATATAAAATTTGAATTATTAACAGACATTGACATGGTAATGTTTGTCGAACGAGGTATACGCGGCGGCCTTAGTCAATGTTCAGGCCGATACGCACAGGCAAATAACAAGTACATGCAATCATACGACCCATCGAAACCCTCATCGTACCTCATGTATTTTGATGTAAATAATTTGTATGGATGAACAATGTGTCAACCATTGCCGTATGCCGATTTTTGGTGGGTCGACGATGTATCGAATTTTGACATATCATCTATCGCGTTCGATTCACCTATAGGCTATGTTCTCGAAGTAGATTTAGAGTATCCGCAACATCTTCATGACGCGCACATTGACCTACCGTTTTGTCCGACGCGCGATAAGCCGCCCGGCAAGCGGGAGTATAAACTCCTCGCAACGCTTTACGATAAGAAGCGCTACGTAATACATTATCGTAATCTACAGCAGTGCACGCGCCACGAACTACGCACATAACAAAAATATACCGCATACTACAATTCACGCAGTCAGCGTGGCTTCAAAAATACATCGAACTCAATACACAGTTTAGAACACAAGCAAAAAACGATTTTGAAAAAAATTTATATAAATTGATGAATAATGCGGTATTCAGCAAGACGATGGAAAATGTGCGCAATTATGTAGATGTAAAATTATTAACAAAATGGGACGGACGGTACGGTGCAGAGGCAATGATTGCGAAACCAAATTTTCATAGTACAAGCTTATTTTCGGAAAAATTAGTTGCCATAGAATTACGCAAACTCGAAGTTAAATTCTACAAACCAATCTACGTTGGCATGTGCATACTCGACGTATCAAAAGTATGTCTTTATGAATTTCACCACGAATACATGTCACCGCTCTATCGTGACAATTGTAGAGTAATGTACACCGACACGGATAGTTTAATATATCAAATTAAATGCCAGGATGTTTATGAAAATTTGAAACGCGATATTGTCAGATTCGATACAAGCGATAACGCTGCGAACAATGCGTACGGTATATAGCTCGCGAATAAAAAGGTGCCGGATCTGATAAAGGACGAGAATAACGGCGCGATAATGACCGAATTTGTTGGGGCATATAGCAAAAATGTACGCGGTGAGGGTGGTTGGTAAAAAGGACACGAAGAAGGAAAATGGTGCGTAAAGTAATGTCGTCGAGAACGATAACATTCGACGATTATACGCGCTGCCTTAATGACGAGATTGAAATGACGCGACAGCAGTCGTGTATAAGATCGAAATTGCATAAAGTGTATACCATCAGCGAGACGAAAATTGCTCTAAGTCCCTACGATGACAAGCGATATGTCGTACCTGATTCGACCGACACCTTACCGCGGGGACATTACCGAATACCGCTGTAAATTGTATTTATTATATTTATTATATTTATTATATTTAGTATATTTATTATATTTATTATATTTATCACATTTATAATAATATAAATATATTTTTTAAAATCGGCCAACAGAGCGCAAAAAATTAATTCTTCGGAACTGTATCTCTTGGTTTGAGATCACTAAGTTACATATATAAATTAATCTCGAACTTACATATGAAGAAATATGCGAGAAAAATATAGGTCCGAAAAGTCGCTGAAGCGGGAATCGACCAGCTTACCAACTAAACTATGTAGCATCACGAAAACTTTTAGCAGAAACAGTATTGTCAACAATATTTGTCGACAATCCTGTTGTTTTTAATTCAATAGGATCAATATTATTAATGTACTCTGTTTCATGTGATTTACGTAGCCATAGGAATTTTTTCTTATGTATAAGATATAACTTTTGGTTGAACAAAGAAAAAGAATTGCTGTGATAATTAAAAATCTCCTGCCAGATATAAGATGGTAAGTGATTTTGGAGAATTTGGAATTGCCTTGACCGTTTTTTGACCTTTGAGCGAGTTTAATGTTCTATATAAATCAAATATCTCTATGTTAAGAATTTCAGTTCTGATATTATGCAGCAAACCACGCATCCTATTTTTTAATTTATAGTGGTAGAAAACATATTTATTGTTACAAAAATTACGCAAATGGTTGGGAAACAGACAATATCTCTTACATTCCTTTAAAAACTTCAACTTTGACATTAATAATATTGATCCTATTGAATTAAAAACAACAGGATTGTCGACAAATATTGTTGACAATACTGTTTCTGCTAAAAGTTTTTGTGATGCTACACATAATTCTTTACAACAAACTAACCAGAAATGATTTATTAATTTAACCGATAAGAATATTCCTCCTAATGTAACTAATCTATTACAATTGGGAGGTGATTTTAGTCTTCCAGTTAACATAAATAAAAAAGTAGCCATACACGAATTCATTAAAGATATAGAGAGTAATTCTAACGGGATCAGAAATCTTACTTTGATTCGTAATGCTGCCATTCCACAATTTTCTTTATTTTTAAAAAATAATGATAAAAAAACGTACACACAAGAGAAATTACTTCTCATGCATAAAGACACAATTAAATTCTGCAATCAAAACCCTAACATTTTATTTACTAGAGCAGATAAAGGCAGTATTACAGTCGCATTAGACAAAGAATTTTATATAAAAAAAGTTGAGAGTCTTTTAAAAGACGATTCTACGTATAACATAGTCAAAAATAATCCATCAACAAAAATAGAAAAAGAACTTAATAATTTAAAAAAAAAATGGTTGAAAAAAGACATCATAAATAAGAAGGAATATTATTATTTATTTTCTAGTGATTCCCTTCTCCCCAAAGCCTATGGGCTTCCCAAGGTCCATAAGGAAAATATTCCTTTTAGATTAATAGTTTCCTCAATAAATACTTCCTTATATAATATTGCTTCCTTTTTTCATAAAATTTTAAAAGATAGCCTTCCTAGAGCTTACAGTTTTATAAATAACAGTTTTGATTTATGCAACATTCTATCAGGAAAAACACTAAAACATTCCGACACAATAATTTCACTGGATGTTGTTTCATTATTTACTAATGTTTCCATAGAGCTTGCATTAAACAGTATCAATAGTAGATGGCATTTTATAGAGTCACACACTAAGATTTCCAAAAATGATTTTATAAGTATGATAAAATTTATATTAACTTCTACATTTTTTACTTTCAATAACATAACTGATAAACAAGTTTATGGGACTCCTATGGGCTCCCCACTTTCTCCGACCATTGCCGATATAGTCATGCAGGACTTGGAAACATTGGTAATTAGTAATTTAAATTGCGAACTGACTTTTTATTTCCGTTATGTAGATGACATTATTTTATGCACTTCCGTTGACAATATTACATATGTTTTGAACGAATTCAACAATTATAACGATAGACTAAAATTTACATTAGAAAAAGAGGATAATCGGTGTATAAGCTTTTTAAACATAATGATCAAAGTAATAGATAACAAAATTTATTTAGATTGGTATCACAAAAAGACATTCTCAGGTAGATTACTCTTATTTTTTTCAAATCATCCGACTTGTCATAAAATGGGAACAATTTATAGCTTGGTAGATAGAGCTATATTGCTATCACATTCTCAATTTCACAAAAAAAATATAGAGAAAGCTATTAATATTTTGCTATCCAATGGTTATCCTCTTGACTTAATTTTCATAGAAATAAAACGCAGATTGAAAAATCTTTCAACAAAGAAATTTAACAAGTCTAACAACAACAATATATTAGATATTAATAACACAAATACGAACATTAAATATTTTGTCATACCATATATAGAATCAATTTCTGATAAAGTCGCTTCAGCAATAAGAAGACCTGACGTAGTGGTAGGATATCGTTGCATTAAAAAGTTGAATGACTTCATAAGGGTTCAAAAGGACAGAAATGATTGTCCCACGAACTCTAATGTTATTTATAGATTAAATTGCAATGATTGTGACGCCACATATGTCGAACAGACAAAAAGACAGTTAGAAACGAGACTTAAAGAACATAAAAATAATATTAAATTAGACTCTGCTAAACATTCGGTTGTCACGGAACACATTCTAAATGAACAGCATACATTTGACTGGGATAACACTGTTATATCCCCCAAAGATATACAATAGATATAACTATTAAAAGTTAACTAATATTAAGAAATGGGTACTCGTATTGCATCCGCAATTACGACAGACACTGACCGCGTTAAAAAACGCATACGATGCGAGGTATACGCGGAATCAGAATTACGACAGACACTGACCGCGTTAAAAAGCGCATACGATGCGAGGTATACGCGAAATCAGAATTACGACAGATAATGACCGCGTTAAAAACGCATACAATGCGAGATATACGCGGAACAGAAATTGGTCAACGTGCAAGCAAAGCAGAAGGACTTTGAATCTGCTTCGCTTGCACCTAGATTCTCGACCGGGGAAACCGGTTGCCAGGCACCCCTTCCGATCGGGAAAAACTCCAAAAAACAACGATATAAAAAGAGAGTAGAGACGCGACAACTCGCTCAGTCGCAGACACAAATAATCGCTCTAACCACGATCTCGCTAACCGCGCGCGCACTTAGCATCGACTCGCAGTTGTGCGCGATACGCGGAGTAATATAAAGTCAGTGCCGCACACTCGTAAAGCTTCAGTGTATTAATAGTGGAATAAAATAAAGACCAAGTGGTTGAAGTTGAAGTTGAATAAAGAACTTTAATACAAAAAGTGTAGTGCATTTCTTTCTACAAACACCCGACAAGTCCTGACGCCCCGGATTCCCATCCCAATTTGGCGCGACCCTTAAGTGTCTCTCCCGAGGCACACAACAATTTGGTGGCAGCGGTGGGATTGCGCCGAAGGACCGTCAGGAACTACTCGGAGGAAGACCTGAAAAATACAGCAGTATTAACAATCAGGCACGTTGAACATAATAATCGACGGGAAACGAACAAAACAGAAGCCGACGTATAAGCAGCAGCGTGCCGTACGTACAAGAAGACACACACACACACGGACAACGCATCAGCCGTCGGGAAGTAGGCCATCACCTAAGGACGCGACCTACGACAACACGGACAACGCATCGCACCGTACAACGACCCGCAGGATCACCTTACAGCACCGGACCGCCAGCCGTATCAACACTGCCGAGCGATGATCTGCAGCGTCAGCAAGCGAGCGACGATAGTAATATTAATGTAAGTCCGAATCAAACTTTTATACATACTGCATGAATGTCGGAGGAAAGCGAAACACCCCGACAAGCAATAGCGAATAAATCGTGGTTACATAGCGACTCAGCCGAACGATCAATCAAAGCACTACCGATAACCTTAGAAAACCTCGGAAAAGTGCGAATAAAATTAGAAGCATATTATTCAGGATAGAGCGACTCCGAATCATATACTCACGGGAAAGCCGAACGCGAATTTCCGTTTAACGTTTTTGACGGAAGTTTATTTGAAAAAGGGGAAACCGACACCGGTAAAAAATTAAGAAAAGAAAGTAACGAACGCGTGAGACGAACTGCTAGCAACGAGTCACAATACGGGGAATCCTTGCTTACATCATACGATAGTAGTATTTTCGATCCGAGCGAGTATCAGGACATACTGCGAACACCGCCTAACGGTGGCATGGATGTGTCCGAGGGTGCCATCGACCGCGAGATTGACCGTCGTCTACACGGTACAATAGCTCGCGACAATACTCGACTGGTGGAAGCCGACGTACATGCACCACCCCCTAATAGCGAAATAGGAACAACTAACCCCCGCGATACCAGACGATACATAGATAGACGCATTGACGAAATCGAGGTGCGCGAAACTCCTAATTATAGGGAGGCCGGAATAGATAACCCTATGCTACGTGAGATAATGAGAGGCATGCGAGAACTACGTAGGGAAATGCTCACGGAAATAGACATATTACGCGAACAAATTCGTGATAATAGCACATACGCGGACGAACGAGGTCGAATCCGCCGGGACACACACACCCGCGAGAGGGAAACGCGAGACCCCGACAATGACGACAAAAAATATAACGTTGTGTACGGACGAACAGAGAGCGACGCTAGACATTGACAAGGCCCGCAGGAGCCTTTTTTATCGTTAAAAGAAGCACGGCAAATGATTCCGGAATTTGACGGGACGGCCCAACATAAATTACAGGAACTAAGCACATGCACGTACGCCATGACAAACATACACCCTGCTAACGAAAGAGGATTGGTGGGAGCTATCCTATGCACGAAACTCAAAGGCAAAGCAATGTTAGATTTTCAAACGCGAGACATACAGACATACGACGAACTCAAGCGACAATTGGAATGTACATATCAGAGTAGGCGAAGTACTACGTATTTGCAGATAGAGTTCAATTCCTTAAAACAAAAGGCAAATGAAGGCGCGCAAGCTTTCGGAACGCGCGTCGATACCTTAGCTATGGAGCTATATGAATCCATGACGGAGGGAGAAGATCACTCCCCCATTGCAAAGCGGATCATACTAAGTACTATACAAAAACAAGCCTTGCAAAATTTCCAAATAGGACTACGCGACGAGATACAACTTCTTATTCGTTCTCGAAATTACCAAACACTGCAGGAGGCAATAACGGCCGCAACCGCCGAAGAAAAAGTAAAGGGCACAACTACAACGCGATCTAGTAATTAAATTACACAAATCGAAACCGTTACGAGGGAGCGCCGTCGCGATCAACAAAGAATGCCGTACAATGTTATAAATGCGGAAAATCGGGGCACTACGAGCGAGAATGCCGTAACAGTAAATACGCGCTTCCGAAACCCGAGAAGTCAGATCGCGTAATCACAGCAGAAAAGTTTTGCAACCACTGCAAAAAACGTGGGCACAGCCGTGAAGAATGCTGGACGATAAACGGACGGCCAAAAACGACATCAAATCGCGACAGAATGAATGAGGGAAAAAAAAAGCGTAATGTTAATCTAACCAAGAGCCGAAAGAAGCCGAAAACGAAAAAGGGTGATACGGATTCCGAGCAAAGCAGTAGCAGTTACGAACGCGACAGCAACGAGGGAGACTCGGAAGGAGAGACCCCGGCACGCGCCGTCGAGTATCGCGTATCACACCTACGACCCACACTACAAGAGAGCGCGGGTTTAGATTTAATTAAATTACACTACCGATGCGTGAAGCTAAGAATGGCGCAGTTAAAATGCTATTCGATTCAGGGGCAACTATTTCGTTAATAAAACTGAAACATCTAAAAGATGACGCATTAATTTATAAAGAAAAAATAACGCTCATTGGCATTACGGGACACAAAGCGCGAACAATAGGAAAGACGCCGGCGACAATTGACATAGGAGGTCGGAAAATAAAACACACAACATACGTCGTCAAAGACGATTTTCCCATGGAATACGAAGGAATTCTCGGGATAAATTTTTTGCGGAAACAGGGAGTTAACTGTAATTTCAAAAAACGGGAACTCACCATAGGAGATGCCGTGTTAAATTTGCAACCATTCGAAAGGATCCGATTACAGCCGCGCAGCGAAACAATTATCCGAGCCGCCACAAATAAAAATAGCGCAGGAGTCGTAAGAGCCGAACAAACTGCACCCGGTGTGTATATAGGACGATGCCTCGTGCAGCCAGAAGCAGAAGACTACGTGTGTCCAGTCAGTGTCATAAATACAACCGACAAAGTTGTCGAGTTAAGAACGCCGCTAATAACTATAGACGAAATAGAGGGGGAAATGAAGCATGAAATAACCCTCATACGAAAAGAAATTCCGAAGTATTCGAGCAAAAGAAATCGGGAAGTATGACAATCATTACGGACGGACCATCTCAACGTATTAGAAGAACGACAGGCTATACACAGGATATGCGAAGACTATTGCGATTTATTTTTCTTGAATGGAGAACCACTGAGCTGCACCGCGACCATGGAACATGAAATAACCACGCGCGCTGATTCAGCACCGGTCAACGTACGACCGTACCGCCTGCCGGAGAAGCATAAGGCAGAGGTAAATAAATAAGTTAAAGAAATGCTAGATGCTGGCATTATCAGGTCAAGCGTTAGCCAATGGAAAGCTCCACTGTTAGTAGTGCCGAAAAAAGCTGACGCATCCGGAAACCCAAGACTAAGGGTAGTTGTAGATTTTAGAAAGGTGAATGACCTTACAGTAGGCGACTCGTTTCCGCTACCAAACATCACAGACATTTTGGACCAGCTGGGAAACGCTAAATACTTTACAACGCTCGATTTAGCATCAGGTTACCACCAGATACCGATGGCTGAATACGATAAAAAGAAAACGGCTTTCTCAACTCCTTTTGGACATTATGAGTTCAACAGAATGCCATTTGGACTAAAGAATGCACCCGCGACCTTCCAACGACTAATGAATTCAGTACTGACTGGAATTCAAGGGCTCAAATGTCTCGTATATCTCGACGACATTGTCATATATGGATCAAGTTTAGACGATCATAATAAAAGGCTCAGGGAAGTGCTACAGAGATTACGGACACACAACATGAAATTGCAGCCAGATAAATGTGAATTTTTACGAAAAGAAGTTATATACTTAGACTTAGGACACATAATCTCGGAAAACGGTATATTACCGGACCCATCAAAATTAGAGGCGGTAAAAAATTTTCCGACGCCGCAAAAAGTTAAAGATGTACAGGCATTTATAGGACTCGCCGGTTATTATAGGAAGTTCATTCAGGATTTCTCAAAGATCGCAAAACCCCTGACTAGATTGACAAAAAAGGGCAAAACCTTCGGATGGAACAGCGAGCAACAAATTGCGTTCGATATTTTAAAAGATAAGTTAATAACGGCACCGATATTACAATATCCAGATTTTAATAAGGAATTTAATGTAACTACAGACGCGTCCGATTATGCAATCGGAGCCGTGCTCTCACAGGGGCCCATAGGCAATGACCGCCCTGTTGCTTACGCAAGCAGAGTGCTATCTCGCGCGGAGCAGAATTACAGCACAACGGAAAAAGAATTATTAGCAATTGTATGGGCCGTAAAACATTTTAGACCATACGTGTACGGGCGGGACCAAATTCAAAATCATTACGGATCATAAACCATTGGTATGGCTATTTAACGTGAATGACCCCGGCTCAAGGTTGATTCGCTGGAGATTAAAATTAGAAGAATACGATTACGAAATCATACATAAGGCCGGACGAGCGAACGCAAACGCTGATGCATTAAGTCGGAACGTAATCCGAAACGCTGACTCAAGCGAAAGGACGGAAGGTATATGCAAGATAGAAAAAGATTATAGATAGGCTTGTTTATACACATACACAGACATATATATATATTGTGGCAAGTGTGTGTATGTGTAATAAACAGGCCTATCTATAATAATTATAATTGATTATAAAGTAAATAATTCTTTGTAATAAATGATTTTGTTTCAATGTGGTCGAGATATTTAAACTATCTTGATGTAGGGTGGACGCGCTCCGAATTTGGTGCGCGAAGGAAATGGCAAGTTAGGCCAGTGCCGAATCAAAAAAAAATTCATTGAACTTCAAGTTTAACACATTATCAAAAGTATTTATTACTTCACATAGCACACGTTAAACAAAAAAAAAATGAAATCGTTAACAAGGTTATTTCATTATTCTCTTCACAACAATGCGAGTATAATACACTGAGTATGCATACGTCGATCACGCTTGTTATTCATGATCATAATTTCGAGTCTGAAATTCGAAGGAATTTTCGATAACCTTTGTTCGTCGTACACATAGAATGTTTTTTCGCACTTGTTTGTTCGTCGACTATGTTTGATTTGAAGGACACTGCTAATCTGTACGCGCAAAATATCCTCCTACACAAATATTAAATTTCCTTTAATTGTTTCTTACATACGATTTAATAATCGTCATGCGAAAGAAAAACATGAGAGTAATTTCACTGACACGTGAACTTGCTTAAGTGTGAGACACTTATGTACGGTCACTGACATGTGAACCGAGAGCTGATTGAGAGTGATCATTAGGAACTATACAGTTCGTATTTAAACAATGAGTTGCGCCCTGGTTGATAGCGCGAAGCCTCGTTTTATTGCCGGACTATTCGCGGCAATCTAATTGTATGCACAACACTCCGCGTAACTCAGTACTCGCACACAGTAATAGTCTTAGGTTTTGATTTATATCATTTAATCCGACTTGATTAATAATGATTTTCAATTGAAGAGAGCGCTTACTTATGTCGACTTTACTCTTGGAGAGACTTTCAACGACTGACTTCGCTTTTACTTGCCGAAAAACCCAAGGAATTTTGTTTTTGTGGCTTGCTACTTCTCACGTGTATTCTGCGTGATTGGTGAGAACAATAGCCATAATACGCTTGCCGGGAGGTGCTGCTTCTCTGGCTTCATGCGAGTTATTATTGATTCGATTATCGATGCTGTCACGAAATCGATTGAATCCGTAACAGATTTATATAAAACTATTTTAGAGATTGAATACATAATGCTATTATTATCAAAACAGAGCAGTAGTTAGATAAGAATATATCATATAAATCATTTATTTATTACAAAAAATTATCTACTAAAACTTTGTAATCATTATATTCATAAAGATTTTTATATATTATTAGATTATAAATTTAATTATTTTTACTTTTGTAATGTACAATATTTTGGAAAAATTGTTATACACGTGTACATATATAAAAGAATGCAATGTAGAAAAGAGAGAAGAGATAGATAGATCGATAGATAGATAGATAGATAGATAGATAGGTTGATCGATAGATGATAGATAGTTCGATAGATAAACATATTGCTAAATAAATCAATAGGTATGTGTATATATTATATATTATATATATATATATATATATATATATATATATATATATAGATAGATAGATAGATAGATATTTTTACACTCTAATATATATGTGTATATATATATACAGGGTGTCCTGCAACGTAATGTCCACAGTGAAACTTTATATTCTTGGGATCATTCTAACATAAGTCAAAAAGTACACGTATGCCCTAAAGTCGATTACAGAGAAAAGATGAAATTGCATATAATACGATAAATATTATTTATTGAATATAATAATTTTATTTATTGAACAATAATATTATAGAATTATTTTATAAACTGTGCGATAATATAGATAAAGGTGTTTTTCTCGAACTTGTGCGGTAAAATAAGGCATACATTGAATCGTTGAGAAATTCATCTTCAGCACGCTAAACAGCAATCAAAATTTGAATTTTCGTGACTGGCATTACAAAAAATAATTACATACGTTGTCATAGTAAAAAATAAATAATAAATAAATGTGTAAATAATAATTAAAAAATAATTTTTAATTATTATTACAAACATTAATTTTATTATTTATACATTTATTTATTATTCATTTTTTTACTATGATATCACATGTAATTTTTTTTGTAATACCAGTAACGAAAGTTCCAATTTCGATTGCTGTTTAGCGTGCGGAAGATGAATTTCTCAACGATTCAATGTATGTCTTATTTTACCGCACAAGTGCGAGAAAAACACCTTTATGATCTATATTATCGCACAGTTTATAAAGTAATTCTATAATATTATTGTTCAATAAATAAAATTATTATCTTCAATAAATAATATTTATCTTATTATATGCAATTTCGTCTTTTCGCTGTAATCGACTTTAGGGCATACGTGTACTTTTTGACTTATTGTTAGAATGATCCCAAGAAAATAAAATTTCACTGTGGACATTACGTTGCAGGACACCCTGTATATATATAAAAAGAGAGACCGATCTGTAATAATTATAATTGATTATAAAGTACATAATTCTTTGTAATAAATAAATGATTTATATGAAAGTATTTTCGAAATTGAGCAGATAATAATATTATCATTATCGAAATAGAGTAGTAGTTAGATAAGATTGTATTGAAAGAGATAGATTTTATTTTTGATTATATAGATATTGTATTTATATGTATATATAAAATTTATATATTCATTTATATTTGTCTACTATATGCGCACAATAAACATTTATAATTTCTATAAAAGCAGGCTATCTCAAGTAGACATAAAACGGATAAAAATAATCTTGTAAGTTCCTATAAAATTTTTTTATAACGTATCACGATACTTGTATAAAAATGGATTCTATATGTCCATGAAAAATTATTCACTTTTACGAAAACATCTTGTATATATGCAATATCTATATAATCAAATAAAATTATTCCTTTCAATATCTTATCTAACTACTGCTCTGTTCCGATTATAATAGTATTATAAAACATTTTCATAAAAATAATTTTTATTTATTACAAATTATCTACTAAAACTTTATAATCAATTATAATCATACAAAATTTTTATTTTTACGTGTGCATGTTGAGAGAGAAGAGACAAAGAGACAGAGAGGAATACAAAGAGACAGAGAAACAGAGACAGATAGATAGATAGATAGATAGATAGATCGATAGAGAGATCGATAGATAAATTGATAGATAGATATGTGTATATATATACATATATATATATATATATATATATATATATATAATCAGATCTTTCGTATTCGCGCGGTATCAGTAGTATGTATGTACCATAGTAATCCGCGCGTATTATACGTTGATATGATCTACTGCGCGACGCCTCACTCACGTCGCGCGGTGCTATACACGTACATACGCGTAACATACGTATATATATATATATATATATATATATATATATATTCAGCATTGCCGACAGCACCAGGTTGATAATCCCTGAACAGGGCCCAGGACTTATAATTTTGCAATTTTTTTGAATAAAATAATTTATTCATGAAACTAATAAAATTATAACAAGAATATGTAATAAGAATATTTTTAAATTGATCTGTGTATTGGTTTAATTTATCGTCATCAAAGAGGAAAGAAGGAAAATCTCCGATTACGTTTATTTGTCAATCATAATTAAAAAATATTCGAAAAATCATATGCTTTTGTTTTGTAATTGTCAATCTAATCTTTGATTGACTTTGCACGATAAGAAAATTAGTTATATTTTACAATTTTACATTATAAATGTTGATAAAAATTCAAATTGTGAACTTTGACTTCGGAATCGAGCAAATTCAATCGAAGATAGTATCGACAATTTATCATTTGATCGAATATCTGATTGATAAGAAATAAACATAATCGGAGATTTTCTTTTCCTTCCCCTTTGATGACGCGATAAATTGAACCAATATATTGATCAATTTAAAAAATTATTCTTATTATATATTCTTATTAGTTTGATGAATAATTATTTTATTTATAAAATAGATTGCAAAAATAAAATCTTGGGCTTTTTTGTACGTGGATATCATTCTAATGCTACGGGCAGTGTAGGCACATTTGAAAATCTATATTTATAATGCTGCTGAATATCATGTCAAGAGGATAACCGTTACTTGAGATTATATTGACCACTAATTCAAGATTCTGGCTATAAAATTGTGGGTGTGATAGAAGCAAACACCTGTCTGTTAAATTGTATATTATATATTATATTGTATATTATATACTATAAATATATTCTCAAGTAACGGTTATCCTCTTGACATGATATTCAGCAGCATTAATCACCGAATTAAGCATCTCATTTCCAATGGAATTATGTTAGACAAATATAAACATAAACCAACACAAATTAATAACTCGGGGGAAAAAAAAAGAAACAAAAAAAGAATTATAGTTCCGTATATAAACAAGATTTCAAAAATGTTTGTCTCTTCGATAAATGAGCAGCATACATTTGATTGGAATAAAGTTAAAATTTTAGATTATGAAATAAATTACCAAAAAAGATTGATTTCTGAAATGCTTCATATAATAAAACAAGAAAACGGTATAAATTTAAAAAAAGATACAGAGTTACTCAGCGAGTCTTATTTGGATGTACTTGAAAAATTAGCTAACATAGAAAAGAAATAAACAAAATAAGAATGTCATGTAAAAAATAATGCCTTTGTAAACAACCTGTGATATAAGTACCAAATGTATAACCGTTCTTCATAATGGCATGTAAAGTGATAAGTAACTGATCTGTGGCGTTAACGTTTATAAAGTCATTGATTTAGCAGATTCAAAAGTAAGCAATTTTCATTGTAACATTCAAAAAATTTTTTCTAACAATAGTCATTTAAAAAAAGTGTGTCATTTCATATAGAAACGTATCATAATTAAGGGAAACTAAGACAATTCCACGCTTTCAAACGATGGAATGCCAAGAGTTTTCCACCTTTAAAATCATCATTGGAAATAATCGGCATTAACATCTGGAAATGATCCAAGAACAATATAGAGATGTATTCAGTCTCAAAATCATACACGCTACACATCATCAAAAGTTGTAATCGTTCGCATCACCCAAATTATTTTATATGTGATTATCAATTCAATTCTTTATTCTTCCCCTGAAAGATTGAAGGCGCTTTTAAAGGAGCGTTCCCCAACCTTACACAAGCTCTTACAATCTTTACTTATATCTACTCTTATCTCTACTCTTACATCTAATTTACAATTAACTTAATTCTACCTTAACCTACTTATCTACTACTTTAGAAAGAGAAAGAGCCGTCCCTACCTACCGCTTCGCTTCGGCTTCCGATTCCCCATATATTCTCCACCACCTCATTCATACCTCACTCATTCTCCTCCTCATACTTCCTTCCTCCTTTTCCCCTCCCTCCCCCTTTTCTTCCGTTCTTCCCTCTTCCCTCTTTTTCTCTATTTCTCTCATCCATCCTTCCCCTTCTCCTCTTTCCTGCAATATTTCCTTCATTCTTTCCCACCAGTTTCCCTTCTCCCCTTCTCCCCCACATTCTCCTATCACATGCTCCCATGTTTCTTCTTCTATCCCACATAACCTACATCTTCTTTTCTCCTCTTCTTCCCAGTATCTTGCCCCTCTCATCTCATTGTTCATTCTGAACCTAATTATCCTTCTCCATCTACTTTCCCCCCCATCCCTTTCTCAGGTATTCCGGTAAACCCTCCTCCTTCCATTCCCCATACCATCTATTATATCTCGACTCTCTTATCCTCTCCTATCTTTCCTCCTTTTGCCTTTCCCTGTCTTTCTGCTCCCACCCCTCATATACTTCCTCTCCCCTTCCCCTTTTTTCCTCCATCTCTTTCCCTTCTATTCCTCTTTCTTCCCAGAATTTCTCCCTCTCTTCCTCCCACATCGTTCTTTCCTTTCCTCCTCTTATCCTCTCTTTCATATCCTCAAAACATTTCCTCGCTAAACTTCCTTCCCTTCCTTCCTCCAACTTCCTCTCATACCCTACCGCCCTCCTTCCTGCCCTTATCCTAAATTTGTCTTTTCCTATCTCCTCTCTTACCATATACCCCGGCGTGCACCAGTCTACTCCTAACGTCCACCTAATCCATCGCTCCTGCATTGCCTCCACCTCTCTCCTCTCCTTCCATCCCCATATTTCCGCCCCATATTCCAACACCGTCCCCACCAACCTTTCCATTAGCCATACTCTTTTCATCCAGTCTCCTGCAAACTTTCTCTTTCCCATTCCCCACACCTGTCTTATCACCGCTCCTGCTTTCCTAACTCTGTTCTTTACCTGCGCCTCCTGCCCCCTTCCTCTGTAGCTTATACCCTAAATATGTAAATTCTTTCACTTCCTCTAACCTTTTTCCTTTCCATCTCCACTCCACTCTCTTCATTCTTCCTCCTCCCTTTTTAAACCTCATTACCTTTGTCTTATCCACATTCACCTCTAACCTTTTCTTGTCCATATAACTCTCCATTTTCCCCAACATATGTATCATCCCTTCCTCATCCTCCGCCAACAGTACCATATCATCTGCGTACGCCAAACAATGCACCTTTTCCCCTCCCAGTTTCACCCCCCCCCCCAACCTCCTTTTCTTAGCACTTCCTCTATATCCGCTATCAGCAAACTGAATAAGTGCGGACTCATTGGGCAACCTTGCCTCACCCCCCTTGCCGTCCAAAAATTTTCTCCCTCCTCCTTCCCCACTCTTACCTTACTCCTCGTTTCCCTGTACACCTCTTCTATCCTACTCCTTAAACCCTCCCTCACTCCCCTCCTCTTCATTGCCTCCATTAACACCTCCCTATCTACCGAATCAAACGCCGCCTTCAGGTCCATAAATGCCGCGACTACCTTTCCTCCCTTCTTATTTACCCTCTTATTCACCAGATAATTCAACACATAGATACTATCCATCACCCCCATTCCCTTCCTAAAACCTGTCTGACTCTCCGGTATCATATTCTTCCCCTCCATTTCTTCCTTTAACCTTTCAGTTAAAATCCCCACGTATACCTTGTATAGCGTTGGCATCAATGTCACTCCTCTATAGTTTTCCACTTTATTCCCCGTTCCCTTTTTCAACAGTGGCACTATTATCCCTTCTTTCCACCTCTCTGGCCATCCTTCTCCTCTCCATACTCTGTTGCACATTTCCCATACCCACTCTTCTACCCTCTCCCCTCCATATTTCCATACCTCACTTGGTATCCCATCCTCCCCCGCTGCTTTTCCTTTCTTCAGTTTTCCCAGCATCCTCTTCACTTCCTCCCTGCTTATCTCCTGCTCCTCATCCCTCTCCCTTTTTTCTTTTCCTCCTCTTACCACTTTTACCTCTATCCCTCCCAATAAATCCATAAAGTATTCCTTCCATTCCTCCGCCTTTATCTCCTCATTCACCCCTTCTCTCTTTTTTCCTTTCCCTGTTAATAATCTTCCATACCTCTCCTTCCGTTCTTGCCTCTATCGCCTCCTTGTACCATTTTAGCCTCTCCTCCTCCCTTTTTCCTTTACACATTAGCTTATATTCCGCCCTTACTTTTCTATATCCTTCTCCTCCTCCTCCTTTTTTCCTCCATTCCCTTAACTTTTTCCTCACTTCTTTCCTCTTCTTCTCACATTCCTCCTCCCACCACCCTTTCCTTTTCCCTTCTCCACTCTCTTTTTCTCCTTCTCTCAATTTCTCTTCTATTCTTCCTATTTTTTCCTCTAGCTCTTCTTCAATCCCCTCCTTCCACCCCTCTCCCCACTCTATTTCCTCTCTTATTCTTTCTCCTCCCCTCTTTGTCCATCTCCCTCTTTTTCTTATTCCTTTTCCCTCCCCCCCTTTTCCCTTTTCAGCTCCTCCTCTTCTTTCTAGCGTTACAATCAATGGGTGATGGTCCGATTCTATGTTATCTCCCACCTCCATTCTCTTTATCCTTTCTTTTACTCTATCCTCTCCCACCACGTAATCTATCACCGATTCCCCTCTTCCTCCTGTGTATGTGTACTCCCCTTTCTTATCCCCTCTTATCCCTCCATTAAAAATTCCCCATCCTACCTCTTCCAACTCTTTTATCAACTTCTTCCCTTCTTCATTAACTTTCTTGTCCTTCGATCTTCTTTCTTCTTCCTCCTCCCCTCCTATCACCCCCCCCTTCTACCTGTCCTTGCGTTGAAATCTCCTCCCAAAATCGTCCAATTATTTTCTTCTTTCTCTTCCATCCATTCCTTCATTTCCTCCAATTTCCTTTCCATGTCCCCGTTGATGTATACGCCTATTACCCTCCACTTCTCTCTTCCTACTTCTAAATCCGCCATCATTATTCCCTCCGCCTTTTCTCCCATTCCTGATACTTTTATCTTCCCCCTCTCCTCCCTTACCCCCATGATCATTCCCCCCATCGGTCTTCCTTTCTTCTTTCTCTTCTTTGCTGCTTGCTTCTCCCATCTATATCCTTTCGGTAACCTCTTTTTAATCGCCTCCCACCCCCTTTCCTCTATCCATGTTTCCATCATCACCACCACCTCCCAATCTTCTATTTCCTTCCAGAACTTTTCTTCCTTATTCTTCAGTCCTGCCACATTCCAAAAACCTATCTTCCATTCCTCTCTTACTTCTCCTCCTTTTTCCTTTCTCTCCTGTTCCTTTCTCCTTTCTGCCTCCGTCTCCCTTTCTCCTTCCTCCTTTCTCCTCTTACTATTGTTCTCCCCTCCTCCTTTCCTTCTTTCCTCTCTTCTCCCTTCTTCTATCCCTTTTTTTCCTCCATTCCTGTCTTCATACCCCCTTCTTCCCCCCTCATTTTCTCTATACCTTCTCTAATTTCTCCTTTCCAATTTTTAAGCACACCTTCCTCCTCTTCCCATCTCCACCATACATCATTGATTTTTATCCTTCCATAGCTCGTCCATACATTGTTTCCTTTCCTCCTTTCTATCTCCGCGATCTCCATTAGCCTCCATTTTACCTTTCTCTCTTTCCATGTTAAATCATCTTCTATTCTCACCCTCTTTCCTCTTAATATCTTCTTCCTCTCCATTACCTGTCTTTTTTGTTCTCTACTTCCTAGTTTTACTACCACCATTTCACCTTCCTTTCCCTCCTTTCCTTTCAACATCCTTATCCATTCTATCTCTGCTTTCGCTCCTATCTCTTTCATTAATTTCTCTACTCTTTCCTTTACCCCTTCCTTCCCTTCCTCCATTCTTTTTATTACTATGTTATTTCTTCTCTCTTCTCTTTCCTTCCATTCTAATTTCTTTCCTATGTCCTTCACTTTTCCTATTATTGTCTCGTTTATCCCCTTACTCCCTCCTTCGCCCCCCTCTCTTTCTCTTTCCTCCTTTCTTCCTCTTTCCTCTACTCTTGCTTCCAAATCTATTACTCTCTTCTCCAGGCTCTCTGTCTCTTTTCTCAATTCTCTTCTTTCTTCTCTCCATTCCCCCTCCTTTTTCCAAATTTCTATCTTCAATTTTCTCATTTCCTCGCCTAACTTCTCTGTTATCTTCTCCCCTATCTCTTCCATCATTCTCCTTAACTCCTCCTTTTCTATCCCCCCTACCTCTCTATTCAGCCTTTCTGTCTTCTTGCTCCTTCTTAGGCTTCTTTCCTTTTCTTCCTTATCCTCCTCTCTCCCTTCTTCTCTTTTCCTTTTCAAAAAATCCTCTATACATCCCATACTGCTCCTCCTCTCTTTCCCTAACTCCTCTACTCTTCTCGGCCTCCCTGCCTTCTTTTTTATTTCTTCCTCATCTCCCTTTTTTCCCCCTTCCTCTAACATCCTATCTCTATTGATCTCTATCCTCCTATCTCTAATATTCTCTTCATTAATCATTTCCCTCTTATCGCTTTCTTTCTTCGATTCACCTACTCTATGCTCCAACTCGCTCCAACTCGCTAGTGAATTCCCTAGTGAATTCCCTATCTTTTTACTTTACTGCACCTACTCCCTACACCTACTCTCTTTCTTCCACGTGTTTACGTGTACACGTGTCTCACCTTTTCCTACTTTCTACTTTCTAACTCCTTACCCCTTTATCTTCTCCTATCCTTTCAATCTCTCCTCCTCTTTTTTCTACACCCTCTCACCTCTTATCTCCTATTCACCTCACCCCTTTTCTCACTCTTTCCTCACAAATACCTGCCACGCTTTTACACACCTGTCACTCACTCTCTTACCGGAACCGGAAGCCTATATATGATTATAATGAACAGTAAGAATTGCAATCGTTAGCATTGTCGAAATGTTTTTTAATTTTATAATTGACTAATATTATATGACTCTACTGAAGAAGACTGCGTACAGTCGAAACGTTTGTGATTTAATGTATTATTATGTGATGGTTTTAAAATAAAAAATTATAATATTCATTAACATCCAAATAATTTTATGCTTTTTAGTTGGCCTGTACTGACATTAATTTTTACAATATTATAAAACTTAACATTTAATAACAAAATTATAAACAATTACTTTAAATTGTGATGTAAGATAAGAGATACGTGTATTATTCGTAACCACGGTTACACGCTAATTTTCCGTCGACAGCGCCGCCACGCGAAAGTTCAGATGGAATAAAAGGGTATGTTTCCTTGTCTTTGTATATCTATCTCCCTTCTGCAAATAACTCATTTGATACGCCTAAATGTAATTTGTTTAGGTGTGTGAATTAATATTCAATTGATAAACGTTTGGGTTTGTAATAATAACATCGTGTTTATCTGATTCGAAAATGTCAAAATTAAACCAAAACAGCATTATATGCGACAAGTTCTCATTTTCTGTTTTTATTTGAAGAAAACAGCTGCTGAAACTCATTGAATGCTCGTAGAAGCTTATGGTAAAAGTGTTCCCACTGATAAATCAAGCAGAGAATAGTTTCGACGTTTCAAAAGTGATAATTGCAGTGTCGATGACAAATCTCGTCTAGGTCAGCCGAAGAAATTCGAGGATGAGAGCCAAAAGGGTGTAGTGTATCATGAGCTATTAAAACAGAGCCAAACCATCACTGCCGAACTTTACTAACAACAATTAATCCGTTTAAACAACGCATTGAAGTATAAGCGGCCGGAATATGCAAAAAAGATATGACAAAGTGATCTTCCAGCACGTTAACGCTCGGCCATATGTTGAAAAAATTGTGAAGGCCACCTTGGAAGCACTTGGCTGAGACATTTTCCCTCACCTGCTATATTCACTAGACTTTGCTCCATCCAATTATCTATTTGTCCAGCACACGGGCTTTCGGATCAGCACTTCAATAATTTATGAAGTAATAAAAAAATGGCTTAACGGATGGAGCCAAAGGATGCTTCAAAGTACAAATCGTTTTTCCGTCACGGAATACAACAACTGCTAGACAGATAGGAAAAAATAATAGCAAGCGATGGCCAATACTTTGATTAGTGTACTTTTTCTGTCTTTTCACACTAGTCTTTTTTGGAAGAAAAAAAATTCACACACCTAATATTAGCGGCGTTTTATTTTAGATATGTAGATGATTACACCTTGATAATTCCAGAAACGGAGATATCACATACATTAAGGACTTTTAACTTTATTCACCCGAGGCTACAATTTACCATAGAAATTTCAGATGACAAGTTGAATTTTCTCAACGTCACAATGGTTTTATTAAACAATCATGTTATTTTTTAATTGGTATCACAAACCAACATTTCGTTATTTAAACATCTATTCGTAACATTCGATGTGTCAAAAAAGAGTTCATTTATGGCATTGTATAGAGACTTTTTTTGCATTTATCTTTTGCATCCTCTATTTTATAGAAAAAATTTAGAATTTAGTATAAGAGTTTTATTTAATAATAGTTACCCGTTGGAATTTATTTTCCGAACAATTCTAGATTGAAATTTTTAATAAATAAAAATAATGCTAATGTGGACAGTCAGCTCGTTTCTAGTGATAATCGGATTATACCATTATTTTTTTACGATTCCTTATATACCGCTAGTTTTGGTTAGTTTTAAAAACATAATAAAAGATCTTAATTTGAGAATTTCATATTTTAGTAAAAATAAAATGAATAAATTTATTAAGGCCACAATCTCCACTTGATTCCTCTCGACCAATAGAGCCAAACGCGATGTTATTGCGACAATTATGAAGGAAAGAACATTTTGGAAAGGAATTTGAATCCTATGGTTGGGATCTCAAAAATTCCCCCTGTTCCTTCTCTTAACATCCCCTGTAAAGAAATAGGCGAGAAAAATATTGGTCCGAAAGTTGGCTGAATCGGGATTAAATTTATTAAGGTCCACAAAAATAACATCCCCAAAACAAATTGTTGTAACGTAGCTTATAAAATTAACTGCTTGAATTGTAACGCCCTTTATGTGGAGTAAACAGGATGACCAGTTACATACAAAAATTGAACATAGTAATCATATTAACTAAAAGAATAGGACTCACTCTGTTATTACTAAACATAGGTTTAATTCTGATCATCAGTTTGACTAGAACAACAGCTCACTTTTAGATGTGGAACCTATCTATGGAAAAACTTATTCTGAAATAACATATTATGAGACAAAAAATGGTCTTAATTTACAGACGGACACAGATAAATTAAATAAGAATCTTATTGATTTAATCAACCGTTTCTCAAAGATTAAAAAATTTTGATATATTTATACTTATAACTCTATTTGTATCAATTTGTGTTTAACCTTTTAAAAAAATTATTTTAAATTTATCAATAATACTTGCAACATATGTTCCGAGTCGCGGCCCACTTCCACACGCTACCCAAGAGATTGCCTAGTCCACAATCGAAAGACGCCGGAGTTTGGCACGGCCAGAGTTCTTCGAGTCTTCGTAAAAACTGATTCGCACTCTTGCGCCATCCACCCGTAAAATAAATATTACCCAAACCCTTTTGTGGGGTGTCATTGGCGGGAACGCTCAACAGATCGCTGAGCTCAAAGCTCTCCGCGATTCTCCGATTTTGGTTGTAAAAATTTACTTGTGTCCAACTAGTATTAATACGTTGTGAATCACTAAACTTTTTTTGTGCAACCCCGATTGAAGAGTAGCGTGCGTCTTCGCTCAGTGTTACTAGGCCTTCGGCAGCTGCATGGCGTCCTCATCCTAAGCATCCTGATCCAACCGCCTCAACCCGACAGTTGTTTAATTCGCAAGAAATTGGATTTGCCAGAGAGTATACGCGCTGATCGCACCCAGTCTGTCACAATCTGCGAAGACATGTGGTATACGACGTTCGCCCCGCTGATATTCTTAGAAATATACGTAGATCTAGTCACCATGATGTCGGCTCGGATTCAAGCATGGGATTTAGCGACAGCCCTTTTGTTCTTAATAATTCGCAGAATTTTTATCTTATCTTATCTTGGATTTTCAGAGAAAATTTAGATATCGCTGTAATAGATATTTTATCTTGTAATAGATATCTGAATGTCGGCGCTCACGCAGCCATTAATAATTCGTAGAATTTGATTAACCAGAATTTTTTACCTTATCTTATCTTGGACTTTCAGAGAAAATTTAAATATCTTACAAGCTTATCTTGTAATAAATAAACTTATCTTGGATTTTCTACGAAAATTTAGATATCGCACAAAGATGCCGCTTATCTTGTAATAAATAAACTTATCTTGTAATAAATATTGCACAAGCTTATCTTATCTTGGATTTTCAGAGAAAATTTAGATATCGCACAAAGACGCCGCTTATCTTATCTTGTAATAGATATCGCACAAACTTATCTTATCTTGTAATAGATATCGCTAGAATGTTTATCTTTTGTTTATAAACATATCAGGTAACCTGAGCCCCTTATCAGGTAACCTGAGCTGATAAGATAAGCTTATCTGCTGATAAGACCCCCTTTCCCGCGTGACGTCACCCCCCTCACCCCCGATTCCCCCCCGTTCCTTACCCCCCCCCCCCTCATTGCCCCTGGGTTAGAACCCGTGTTGTATACCTACTGTTCTTTTTTTTTTTTAGGTGACTGGTGTCCGGCTTCCTTCCTGTGTTTCTTTGGATTTTTTTCGGGTAAGTAGGTGTTTTGTTTATTATTTGATAATCTTCTTTTTTTTTACAGCTTCCGGCTGTTCGTATCTGTTGGAATAAGTGAATATTTCAATATCAGAAAGGTTTAGCTAAACGTTTCAGTGGTGCCATCCATTGATGGAATGAATCATAAGACACTCACGTTGAGCGAGCGTGATTGAAAAGAGTGGAACGCGCGTACAAACACACTTCTTGTCGGTCGTCGGCGACAAACACACCGTACGAAAATATAAAGAAAGAGAATTTCAGTCATTGTGCTTTTGGTTGATTATATTATAAATAAAGTTATTAAGTTCAAGTGTATGAGAATAAGTGTCTCATTTATTTCCAAATAATAAATAAGTGAATAATAAAGTATAAGAAATAGCATAATTAAAACAGTATCCTCTGGTGATTATCTTCGAGTTTTCCGCAGGTAGGTTGTTGGTTTTTACAGGTAAATTATTAGCTTTTTCTTCCGGTAGCTCCTTGCCTAATTTTTTATTTAATTTACAATTCTTTTGGTTGTTTATTTGTATTTTAGGTGTAATTTGCTTTCTATCGTTATCCGGTGTGAAATCTGGTTTTCGGATGTTGTTTTCCATTATTTGGTAAATAAAATTCTTTGGATGTTAAATTGATGATTAAGAAATATGTTTCTCTTAATGCCTCCTTCTGAACATGATATTTCTTCCACTTCATGTTTAATTTCAGGCATCAAGATTTTTGTTTGTGATTTCAAATTGTTTGCGTTGCCCTCTTCTAGTTTTGACTTGTACATCAGTCTTTCTAGAGGGACTATCGAAATGATGTTCACATTTCTTGGATCCTCTTCTGCTCCTGAGAAATCTTCATCGCTGATTTCTATTGGTTGATCTACTGGGATCTTGAGCAGTGGTTCTCTGTGAGGTCTGATCTGCCTCGAATTGTAGGTTCCAATTACGCTTCCATCGATGTGTTCGATGAGATAGGCATTCCTATCGATGCTCGGTTTTGGGGGCGTCCCGCAAAATTTGGTTTTTGGGGGAAAAACATTCCCCCAAAATTTGTTTTTTTCCCTCTGGAGTTTTCCCAAAAACCGAGTCGAATTCCGTAGGAAGGAAAAACCATCTCGCGAAAATTTTGGGGGTCGCGTTGGCGCCAAAAAATTTTTTAAATTTTATTGGGGCCCCTAGTCTGTTAAAATTAAAATTTTTTTCCTTTTTAAAAACCCCCCAGAATTACGTTTTTATTTTTTTAAAAAAGGGGGAAACCAAAGCTAAAAAACCCCCCGATCCCGGTGAAAAAGGGGTTTTTTTTTCCCCCCTTTTTTTTGGGCCCCCCCCACTTTTCCCTTTTTTTGGGGCCCCCCCTTTTCCCCCTTTTTTTTTTCCCCTTTTTGGCCCCCTTTTTTTAAAAAAACAACTCGCCAAAACCCAAAAACGGGGGGTTTTAAAAACCCCCCCACCTTTTTTTTTAATTTTAAAAACCTTTGGGCCCCCTTTTTGGGGGGGGCGTTTTTTTCCTCCCCCGAAGGCCCCCTTTTATCCCCTTTTTGAAAGGGGGCTTTCTCCGGGGTTGGGCCCCAAAAAAAAAATTTTTGTTCTTTTTTTAAAAGGTTTTTTAAAACCCCGGTTTCCCCCCGGGGGTTTCAAGGTTTTTTTTTTTTAAAAAATTTTGTCCCCCCAATTTACCGGGGAAACCCCCAAGGGAAAAAATTGGGGCCCCCCTTTCTTTGATTTTTTTGGCCCCCCCTTTTGGAAAAAAATTTGAAAAAGGGGGCCCTTTTTTTTTTCCCCCGATTTTTTGCGGTAAAACCCCCTCAAATTTTTGGGCCCCCCAAAATTTAAAAATTCCCCCCCCCCGGGGAACCCCCCCCTTTTTCCCCCTTTTTAGTTTTTAATTTTTTTTTTCTTTTTTTTTACCCACACATTTTTAATGTGGGTTTAAGGGGGTTCCCCCCCCGTTTTTTTTGAAGGGGTTTTTTTTTATCGTCAGGTTTGACGATTACGTAATCTTTTAAAATTTTTTTTAAAAAATTTTTTTCCCCCAAAAAAACAAAAAAAAATTTTTTCCCCAAACCTTTTTTATTTCCAACAATTTTTTCCCCTCAAAAACTTTAAACCAAATTTTTTCCCCCCGGGAATTTTTTCCCCCGACCCTTTTAACCCCGGGGGGCCCCCCCCCTTTTTCCCCCCACTTAAAGGGGCCCCCCCCCTTCCCCCCCCCCTCCGGGAAAAAAACTGAGTCTCAGCCGTGGATCAAATAAATGTTTAACCCCCGGTTTGGACGTCAATTTTTTTTTTAAAATTTGCGAATGCCTCGACGCAAGCCATTAATTTTAAAACCCCCCCCCCTTTTTCCCTTTAAAAATTTTTGCACGGTTTTACTTTCCAAAAAAAATTCCCCTTTAAAAATTTTTTCCCAAAAAAATTTGGGGGGGGTTCAAAAAACCCCTTTTTTAATTTTTTGTTTGGGGGTTTAAAAGGGTTTTTTTTAATTTGCACTTCCTCGGGGGGGGGGCCCCCCCCAAAATGATTCCCCCGACGAGATTACATTACCCAAAAAAATTTTTTTTCTTTTCCCCAAAAAATTTTTGGGGGGGTTTTTTTTTTTTTTTTGTACCGGGTATTTGGGGTCGGAGGGGGGACGCAGGCCTTAATTTTTTCCCTCCTTTTTTTTTAAAAGGTTTCAAAAAACCCACATAACAAAAAAAAAAAAAGCAAACCAATTTTTCCTTTTCCCCTCTTTTCTTCTGGTTTTAATTTCCTTTTTCTTGCCCCTTTTAAAAATCATTTTCAGGGGGGAAAAATTTTTCTGAAATTTCCCTTTAAAAATTTTTTTTCCGGGGGCCACCAAAATTTTGGGGAAAAGGGGTTTTTGGGATTGGAAAAACCAAAAAAAAAAACCGGGAAAAATTTTTTTCTTAAAGGGAAAAAAAAACAAAAAGGGGTTGACAAAAAAAATTTTTAAAAAAAAATTTTGGGAACTTGGGAAAATTTTCCGGGGGGAATTAAAAAGGGTTTTTAAAAAACCTTTTTTATCTTTATCAAAGTCAAAATTTTTTTTTTCCCCCTTATTTTTTCCGCGTTTTTTTTTTCCCCCCCCTCCCCCCAAAAAAACCCCAAAGGGGGGGGATCCAAACAAATTACTTTTTTTTTTCCTTTTTTTTTCCCCCCGGTTTTTTTCTTAACCTTTTTTTTTTTTCGGGGGAAAAAAATTTTCCCCCAAACCCACGAAAAAATTTTCCCCCTTTAAAAAAAAATTTGTTTTTAGAACATAAAATTTTAAAATTAAAATTTTTTTTTTTTTTTAGAGAAAATTAAAAAATTTTAAACCCCCACCCCCAATCCTTTTCCCAAAAAAAGTCCCCAAAATTTTTTGGGCCGATAAATTTTTTTTCCCCAATTTTAAACTTCGTAAAAATTAAAAAAACCCCTTCCCCGGGGCCGATTTTTTTTAAATTTTTTTTTAAAAAGGGGCCCCTTTTTTTGAGAGATAACGGGGGTTAAAACCCCCCAAAAAATCAAAGCTAATTTTTTTTATTTCTTTTTTTAGGTAGACCCCCAAAAAGGATTTTTGGGGGTTTTTCTCCCCCCCCCAACCTTTTTTTTGGCCTTTCCCCCCGGGGCTAAAACGAGGATTTTTGGGGGCCCCCTTTGATCGGGGGGCCCCCCCGCCCCCAATTTTTCCCCCCGGTTTTTTTTGGGGCCCCCCCCTTTTTTTTTTTTTTTTTCCCCTTTCCCCTCAACCGGACCCCCCGAATTTTCGGTGGGGCCCCTTTTTTTTTTAATAAAAAAACTTTGGGGGACCCCTTTTTCATTTTTCCCTTTTTTGGGGTGACCCTTTTTTTTCCCCCAATTTTTTTTTCAGGTGTCCCCTTTGGGGCCCCCCCTTTTCCCCTTTGGGGGGGGCCCGATGCAAATTTTTATAAAATTAAATCGGGATTTTTTAAAAAATTAAAATTTTTAAACCCCCCCCTTCCCCCAGAATCCCAAAAACCCTTGGTTATTTTTTAAAAAATTTTTGGAAAAAAAACCCATGAAAAATTGGGGTTTTTTGGGGTTATTTCCCCCCAACCTTTTTAAAAAAAATTTTTTTCTGTAAAAAAAAAATTTTTTAAAAATTTTTTTCCCCCTTAAATTTTCCCTTTTTTCTCCCCCAAATTTTGGGGGTTTTTTGGGGGCCCCCTAATTCTGTTTTTTTTTTCCCCCCCCTTCCCCTTTTCCCCGTTTTTTTTTTTTAGAAATATATTAGGTGTTTAAAACAATAAAATTTTAAAAAACCCCCTTTTTTAAAAAAAAAAAAATTACAAATAAAAAAAAAAAACTTAAATGTACTAAAAAAATTAAACCCCCCGTTTTTCCTCAGGGGGCAATTCTACAATTTAAAATTTTGGGGGAAAACTTTTTTCATTAATTTTTACCATTTTAAATAAAAAAATTTCCAAAAAAAACCCCAAAAACTTAAATTCTTCCTTTTTCCCCTTTTTCCCCCCCTCTCAAATTTTTTTTTTTTTTTTAAGCGGGGAACGGGGGGAAAATTTTGAAAACAAACTGTCCCCCACCCCCTTTGGGGTTGGGGAAAAAAGCGCGGCTTTTTTTAAAAACTTCCAAAAAAGGGTTTAAAACCCCCGTTTGATGGGGCCCCTTTGAATTTAAAAAATTTGGGGGGGAGCTTTTTTTAACTTTTTTTTTTTGTTTTCCTTTTTTGGGGGGGTATTTAAAAAATTTCCCCTTTTTCCTTTTCCCCCTTTATTGAAGTCTTTTCCCCCAAAGTTCTTTTTTTTTTTTATTATCCCCCCTTTTTTTTTTACTTTTAACCCCCCAAAACCCCCCCTTTTGCTTTTTTCCCTCCTTTTTTAAAATTTTTGGTTTTTTATCTTCCTTCCCCTTTTTTTTTTAATTTTTCATGATTTTCAAAATTTTTTTTTGGGGGTTGGGGGGACAATTTTTTAAAAAAAAAATATTTATATTATATAAAATATATAAAATGAATATAATTTTGTTGACTTTATATACTTAAAGGGGGTCGACAAAAAAAATGAACCCCCAAAAACAAAAAAAACCCAGGTAAACCGACTGAAGTTTTTTTTAAAAAATCCCCAAAATTTCCCCTTTTTTTCCCCCCCTATACGTTTATTTTTTGGGGTTTTTTGACGTCAGTTTGGGTACCTGGGAAACGGGAAAAAATCCACTGTGAAAGAAATGTTTTTTTATGGAAAAGGGGGGTTTTTTTCTAGGGACCTTTTTTTTTGGCCCCCTTTTCCTTTTTCCCAAATTTAAAACCCAAAAAAAGGGCTCTTAAAAAACCTCCTATGTATTTTGGGGCCCCCCTTTTTCCCCCAGCTGGGGGGGCCAAATTTTTATTCGATTCTCATCCCCCCCTATATATCGATGGGCCCCAAAAAATGAATACTTTTTTTAAAATTTTGGGCCCCTTTTTCAAATCTGACGTAAATCCCTTTTTGTAAAAGGGGAAATTTTTTTTTTTTTCTGGAAAAGGGGGACAAAAAAAAAAAAAAATCAAAATTTCAAAAATTATAAAAAACAATACTAAACTTTTCACAAGGTTGTAAAAAAAAAAAACCCCTTTTTTTTTTTTTTTCAACCAGTTTTTTATGCTTTCGATTTCATTTTTTTTGGGAAAATTATAAAAAAAGGGTTTTAAAAAATCTGGACCTTGGGAAAAAAAAAATTTAAAAATTTTAAAATTTTTTTTTGGGTTGTTTTTTTCCTTTTTTAAAATTTTAAAAAAAATTTTTTGGGTTTTTAGGCCCCCCTTTTAAAAAAAAAAGTTAAAAAAATAAATAAAAAATGCTGTTTTTAAAAAAATACTCTTAAAATTTTTGCAGATAAGAAAAAACTAATTTTTTCCTTTTTTCTTCCTTTTTTACTGCTATATCGATTTTTTCAAAGTATGCTTTCCTTTTTTCCCCCTCCCCCCAATTTTTTTTTTGTCGGGGTTTTTTTTGGGAGTTTGGGGTCGCTGGGACTTTTTCTTGGGAGATTCCAAAGATCCTATAAAAAAAAAAAGAAAAAATTAATTAAAAAATTTTTCATTAAAAAAAAATAATTAATATAATAATACTAATAAATCACAAATTTTAAAAAAAAAGCCTTTTTAAAAAATATGTTCCTTTTTTTAAACTTAAAAACTCTTCTAGTGGTTAATTAAAAAATAATTTTTTTAAAACAGGTGTGGTTTTTTAAAAATATCGCGAATTTTTTTTTTTTTTTAAAAAATTAATTTTAATTTTAAAATTTTTAAAAAACTATTTTGTCCCCTTCAAAAAATTCCCCCCCCAATTTTTTACACTTGTGCCAACGTTTTTTCCAAAAATTGAAAAAAATTTTTAAAAAAAAATTTTTTTTTGGGTCTTGGGGTTTTTCTTTTCCTTTTCCCTTTTTTGCCTTCCCCTTTTTTTCCTCAATCGTAGCCCCCAAAGGGTCGTCCCCCTTTTTTTTGGGCCCCCCTTTAGTTTTTTTTGGGGGGGAAAAAAAAAAAATCACCGGGGGCCAAAAAAGGGGAAAAAACCCTGGCTGCGGCCCCCTTTTTGTGTGTTGTTTTTTTTGGCCCCAAAAATTTTTTCAATTTTTGGTCAATTTTTTGCTGGACCCTTTTCATGGGGCCCCAAAAAAAATTGGGGGGAAAAGAATGGGGGGGAGCCAATCGATTTTTTAGGGGGTCGCAACTTGTAGCCCCTTAAAAAAACCACCCTTTCATTTTCCTTTTAAAACCCCTTTTTTTTCACCTTTTTCTTTTCACTGCATTTTTTTCTTTTTTCATCTTTATTTTCTTTGGGAAAAAAATTTTTTTTCCTTTTTAAATTTTTCCTAATGTTTTTAAGAAAAAACAATATTTCCATAACAACACATTCATTCAAAATTTTTTGGGGTTTAAAAATTTAAATTTTTTTTTTTTTTTCCCCCTTTTTAAAATTTTAATGAAAAACTTACTTTTCAAAGAAAAGGTGAATTTTTTATAAGTCCCCCCTTTTTTTTTTTGGGGGCAAACCCCACGTGATAAAATTTTTCCCCGACGTTTTTTTTTAAAAAAGACCCCCATATTAAACCACTGAAAATTTTAAAAGGGCCCCCCCCCATTTTAAAGGGGATCGGAATAAGTGCCCCCAAAGGGGGTCGGGGTATTTTAATTCCCCCCGGGGAAAATTAAAAAAATTTCCCCTTTTTAAAAATTTTTTTTTGGGGGTTCTGTTTTAAGAGTTCTTCTTTTCCGGGGGGTTTTAAACCTCATAGGGGGGATTAGTCCTTCACGGAAATTCTCAAATCATTTTATCGGATTCCTGGAACAAGAGGAAAATGCCAATCGATAGATCACCAGTTAGACCCTGTTCGGATACACAGATTGATATGGATTTGGCGAGCGGATCAAATCAGGTTGGATCAGATATTAATATTTTACCTTCTCAAACTGGACATCAGGTGAGTGATCCTATGTTACAAATTCACTCAAATGAGTTTCGTTTATTAAAACTACCGACTTTCTGGCATAAACAACCTAAACTCTGGTTTGCTTCTATTGAAAGTGAGTTTACGGTTTATCGAATTCGATCAGATGATATTAAATATAGTTCTGTCATTCGTCATCTTGATGAACAAGCCTTAGTAAACATATCTGAAGTCATTGAAAATCCACCTGAAACAGATAAATATAATTATTTAAAGAAAATATTAATAAATCGCTTTACGGATTCAGAGGAAAAACGTTTGAGACAAATATTAGCTGGAATTGAACTTAGTGATAAAAAGCCTTCGGAATTACTTCGAGAAATTCGTCATTTGTCTGGAGGATCTTTAGCAGATAGTGTTTTGCAAATGATTTGGCTTCAACGCTTACCACATAGAATTCAAACGACTTTAGCCGTAGTAGAGGATGTTCCTCTTGTTAAACTTGCGGAATTAGCCGATAAAATTGCTGATCGGGACGGCGGTTTGCAAGTCGCGGAAGTTTCCAATAATGCAAATAATAAATCTTCGGATTTCGCAGGTTTGCTACGAAGAATCGAAGCTCTTGAAGTTTCTCGTCGTCGAGATCGTTCCAAAAGCCGGTCTAGAGAGAATAGAAGATTTAAATCGTTATCGCGTAACAAAGACAAATCAAATAAAGATATTAAAGATACATCAACTTGTTTTTACCATAAGAAGTTTGGTGATAAGGCTAAACGATGTACTTTACCTTGTTCTATGTCCAAAACATTCTTGGCTTCACAGGAAAACTAAAAACGCCGCTTAAGACTGAGGCTGCTTACGACGGTGTTTCTAACAATCGCCTCATTATTTTCGACAGACATTCAAATTTGAATTTTCTTGTCGATACGGGCGCTGATATATCGTTGTTACCTAAAAAGGTTTTATTGAAGCCGTGGCATACTAATTTAAAACTTTTTGCCGCAAATAGTACTCAAATTAATACTTACGGTTCAAAAACTTTAATTTTGAACCTCGGTTTAAGGAGAGAATTCAAATGGAAATTTTGTGTCGCGGATATTCAACGTCCTATTTTAGGCGCCGATTTCCTTTGTCATTTTAATCTCCTAATTGACATTAAAAACAAGAAATTGATTGATAATGTTACCGGTCTTATGAATACTGGAAAAATTCAAGAAGTTGCACATTTGTCAATTTTACCACATCTCCTGATTCTGTGTACCACAAATTTTTAACCGAATTTCCAGGACTCACCCGTTTTTCTCCAATTTCCTCGGTAAAAACGCATGGTGTTGAGCATCATATCGTTACGGAAGGTTCTCCTAAATTTTCGACTCCCAGAAGACTTACTCCTGAGAAACTTAAATGTGCCAAGGAAGAATTCAAGTCTATGATGGAGCAAGGAATTTGCAGGCCTTCAAGCAGCTCCTGGGCAGCCCCTCTACATATGGTACCTAAAAAGGAACAAAATTCTTGGAGACTGTGTGGTGATTATCGTGCACTTCAATTCAGTGACTATCCCGGATCGTTATCCCTTACCTCATATTCAAGATTTTTCTTTTTCACTTTTTGGTAAGAATATCTTTTCTAAAATCGACTTAGTTAAAGCGTACTATCAAGTACCCGTCGCTAAAGAAGATATTCACAAAACAGCTGTCACTACTCCATTTGGGCTTTTTGAATTTGTCGTAATGCCTTTCGGTTTACGAAACGCAGCCCAAACTTTTCAACGGCTCATGAACTCTTTACTTAATGATTTGAGTTTTGCCTTTTGTTATCTTGATGACATTCTTATTGCTTCTAAAGATGAGAAAGAACATATTGCTCACTTACGCATTATTTTTGATCGTCTTCAACAAGCTGGAATGACAATCAATGTCGCTAAATGTCTTTTCGGTCAAAGCGAGATTTCTTTTCTTGGTTACTTAGTTTCTAACCAAGGAGTTAAACCTACATCCGAAAAAGTGAAATCAATTATTGATTATCCTAAACCTAAGACACTTCATGAATTACGCAGATTCTTAGGAATTATCAATTATTATCGTCGCTGTCTCAAGGATGCTGCAAATCATCAAGCTCTGTTAACAGAATATTTAAAGGACAGTCGCAAGAGGGATAGAAGAATTATTTCTTGGACTAAAGAAGCGGAATTAGCTTTCGAGTCATGTAAAGAAGAACTTTTACAAGTTACTACCCTTTCTCATCCTGCTCCTCATGCTCCTCTTATTTTAACTTGTGATGCTTCTGACTTTGCTGTTGGTGCATCACTTGAACAGTCTATTGACGACGATATCAAACCAATAGCATTTTTCTCAAAGAAACTAGACAAAGCTCAAAGAAATTATAGCACTTATGATAGAGAACTTCTTAGCATTTATTTGGCTATTAAACATTTCAGGCATTTTGTTGAAGGAAGACAACTGATTATCAGAACTGATCATAAACCTTTGATTTTTGCTTTCCGTCAGAAATTGGATAAAGCGTCACTAAGACAGATCAGACAATTGGACTTTATTGCTCAATTCTCTACAAATATTACCTATATTTCTTGAAAAATGAATTCAGTTGCTGATGCTCAGTCAAGAATTGAATCTATTTCAATGCCTATTATAGTTTCTTTAGAAGAACTTGCTAATTATCAGAAAGAAGATGAAGAACTTCAAGTTTTACTTTCTTCAAATTCTTCACTTCTGTTGAAGAAACTTATTCTTTCAGGATCAACCATACCTATTTATTGTGATTGCTCTTCGGAATTAATTCGTCCATATGTTCCTAAACTCTTACGCAAGAGAATTTTTGATGTTGTTCATGGACTCGCTCACCCCAGCGGCAGATTGACATCTAAACAATTACTACTGAAATTCATTTGGCCTTCTTTAAAAAAGATGTGAAGGAATGGACTCGAACTTGTCTTCCATGTCAACGTGCGAAGATTTCAAGACACACCAAGAATTCTCCAATTAAGATTGCAATTCCTGATCAACGCTTTCAGCATGTGCATTTAGACATTGTTGGACCACTTCCTATTTGTCAAAATTACCGTTATTGTCTTACTATGATTGATCGTTTTTCCAGATGGCCTGAAGCTGTTCCTATTTCTGAGATTTCTGCTGAAACTGTTTCTACAACATTTTATTCACATTGGGTAGCACGTTTTGGTTCTCCTATCAGCATTACAACAGATCAAGGTCCTCAGTTTGAAGCAGCTTTATTCAAAGCTTTAACAAACCTAATTGGATGCCAAAGGATTAGAACTTCTGCTTATCATCCTGCTTCAAATGGAATTCTGGAAAGATGGCATAGGACTTTGAAAGCAGCGATTATGTGCCACGAAACAACCAACTGGGTACAATCTTTACCTTCAGTTCTTTTGGGATTACGTTCGTGTTTCAAAGAAGATTTAAAAGCTTCACCTGCAGAACTTCTTTATGGATCCACTCTTCGTATTCCTGGAGAATTTTTCATTGAAGAAGATTTTCCTGCAGATCCTGAAATCTTTCTTGAAAAACACAGGATTCATATGAGGAATATCAGATCATCTCCTACAAGTCATCATTGCAAAAGATCAACTTTTGTTCACAAGAATCTTTTTGATTGTACTCATGTTTGGATTCGAGAAGATACTGTTAGGAAGTCACTACAACCTCCTTATTCTGGCCCTTTTCCTATTGAGAAACGTATCTCTGATCATTTATTTGCAGTTAATGTTTCAGGAAGAGTTGTCAATATTTCGACAGAACGTCTCAAGCCAGCCTTCATTCCTAGAACTTCAGATTCTACTGAACTTTCTACCAGATCTTCAGCTCCTGTTCCTGCTATTTCAACTCCTGTTCCTGCTACTTCAGCTCCTGTTCCTGCTACTTCAGCTCCTGTTTCTGCTACTTCAAATCCTTCTTCTTCTTTCTACTGTTGGAAAAGCTTTACGCACCTACCCACCAAAGAAGAAGAAAGTCCATTTCGCAACGAATATCGTCACTTAGGGGGGGAGTACTGTAGCATTCATCATCCACACCTTTCATTTACACTCTACACTTTTATTACACCTTACACTTTTCACTGCACTTTTACACTTTTTACATCTTTATACATTTGTAATAACTTCAATTCATTAATATACATAATGTTTTTAAGAAAAATCAATATTTCCATAACAACACATTCATTCATTTATTTGTTATATATTAATTCTTTTTGTTCTTTCGCTTTATACTTTCAATGAATAAACATTACTTTTTCAAAGATCTGGTGAATTTATTTATAAGTCGCTACATATTATTATACGAGGTGTGTTCAAAAAGTATCGAGAATTTTGTGTTTTTTCAAAAATTATTTCTTTATTCATGAATATCTATTTTGTCCCCTTCAAAGTAATCCCCACCAGATATTATACACTTGTGCCAACGTTTTTTCCAATCCTCGAAGCACTTCAAAAAATCATTTTTTGTGATTTTGTTCAGCTCCTCCTTCGATGCCGTCTTTATCTCCTCAATCGTAGCGTAGCGTCGTCCTTTCATGGGCCTCTTCAGTTTCGGGAACAAGAAAAAGTCACAGGGGGCCAGATCTGGGGAATACGGTGGCTGCGGCATTATTAGTGTGTTGTTTTTGGCCAAAAATTAAGCAATTTTGGTACGAATTTCGCGGCGACCCGTGTCATGCCCAAATTATTGGTAAAAATCGAATGGCACGAGCCAATCGATATGTTTAGGTCCTCAGCAACTTCTCTAACTGTGATTCGACGATTGACCAATACTATTTTCTTCACTTCATCAATGTTTTCGTCTGTTGTTGACGTGCTCGGGCGTCCGGCACGCTCTTCGTCGTTCACATCTTCTCGGCCCTCGGAAAACATTTTGTACCACCGATAAACGTTGCTTCGGTCCAAGGTAGCTTCACCATATGCCACAGTCAACATTCGGAATGCGTCCGCGCACTTAATTCTGTTTTTCACACAAAATTTGATACAGATTCTTTGATCCATTTTTTGGAATAGGCAAAAATCGAAGACGAGCCAAAACACGTGCAAGCAAAGCAGCTGTCAAAAATTAACTGAACATTCAAAATGGCCGTACTTGTCGGCATAAATGAGAAACATGAGTACCAACATAACGCCACAAAAAAATCGAAAATCGAATATACGTAACCCGCGGAAATTCAAAATTCGCGATACTTTTGGAACACACCTCGTATGTACATGTATTGGCTAAGTTAAAATGGAGACGGTCGATGAAATAATCACTAGAACACTTAAAGCCCGTCTCACACCTACAATGATTACTAGGTGTGCTTTAAACTCAATTAATAAACTTTGTAGCAATTATACACGAAATCGTATAGAGTCACATGAAGAGCTAAACAACATTGAGGCGTGTATTAGGATTGTCTACAGCCAGGGCTATAAGATGTTTTGTGCACGATCTTATTTACTGGGAAAGGTAACCAGATATGAATCCATTCTCAAGAATGTCAACTTTGACAATACTGTACGGATTAATTTACCGCCAAATATGGACGATATTGAAATCAGTTCGCGTAGACTTATAAATGCCTCGACTAGTCCTGGTGAAACAAATATAGGAGATTTCTCTGCTGTTGAAGCAATGGCATCGCACCTCGTGGATATCGAAAGGATGATTGAATTGGACAAAACAGAAGATGCATTAATTAACGCAGGTCATATATTAAAAGATACACAAGTTGAGTTTGAGAAATTGAGTGAGGAATTCTATGCTATCTCCTCCTCAATTAATTATGATAAAATAGACATGCTGGACGGATTACATTTAGGACAACTTGGCAAGCTTATGGACTCTGACTATAAGGGAAGGACACCCTTGGAAAAACCATTCATTTTTGATGATAACATGGCAAGTACAAATGATACGAATATAAACTTACCGTCGCAGGAGGCTATCGGATCCTCCAGTGATCGGCATGGCGGAGTTGTCGTCCCCGGCTCCGCCCTGTCGTCATCAATTGAGGGGCTGACCTGTTCGTTGCCGTCGGGCGAGCAGGCCAATATGGCTACCGCGGATATGATCAAAACTAAGAATGGAGTTGTCCACGAACAAATGGAGGTCACAGAGGCAAATACTGACGCTCCATGTGAGTTGCCTGTACACCATGATCCGGTAAATGACCCTCCTGTAGTGATTAGAATTGGATCTAATACTCCCTCAGTGGAGCTTGTTAAGGAGTTCACACAAGCTGGGAGCTCTACAACGAAGCGCAAGGCTAACGAGTCGCCTGAAAATGATGATATTATAGCGCCTAACAGGAATCGCAAATTCAGAATTGTAGGCAGCTCGGATGAGCAAGAAGAGGCTGATAAAGAGACTACTGATCCTGTTACTAGCTTATGTGGAGATGATAATGATACGTCTCCCCCTGAGGTAAGTAGGAAACTACGTAAAGAAAGAAACAACAACAATAAAGGTAGGAGACGCAGTAAAAGAATTGTCGCTGGCGATGGCAATAAGGAACCAATCGAGTCTAGCCCTGTGGTGATCTCGGACGACGAGGACAATATGGATGCTGCTGTGTCAGACCTTTCCTTTGATCAATCTGATGCGTCAAAAAAGATAATAAGAAGGAAGAAAAAGAATTCCCCGCCTACTAAATCGATGTTGGAGAAGAGAAGGAGTGCCGAGCCTGAATTGGACGTATCTGATTCGGCTCTTACATGTGAATCTGATGTTGATATCAGGATTGGAATCGGAAGATCTGGTATCGATGAATAATGCAGAAGTCGCTGAGTATGGTCTGTCCCTGCTGAATCAAACGGAGATTTTGCGATCTAAAAGCAAAAATCTTTCCGGTAAGTATAGTGGCCGTTGGAAGCGATACCTGGTGCAGTTGGAGGATGTTGTCTGCGCATATAGCCGGAAGGTGCAATCCCAGGGTGACGTGAATCATCTGCGCCGTAGGAATCAGGAGCTCCTAGATCAGATGAAGGAGATGCAAAAACGAGAAGAGGAAACGCAGGCTGAATTGAGGCGTGTCAATAGTACGATGGCTGAGATGCAGAGACGAATAAGCTCACTCGAGGAGGGCCGTAACGAGGTGCCTAAATCAAATAGGGTTACTAAACCTAGGGTGTACATCGCTGAACGTGACGATACTGGGTCTTCTTCGGCCCGATCTCCTTCTGTTGATGTTAAGAGGAGTATGCTGAGAAATGAGCGCGGCACTACGGAGCGGGCTTCGAAATCTGCAGGGTCGGCATGGAGTCCGCCCCCATCTACAAGTAAGGATAGATCATCCTATATAGTATCCAAGGTGTTTCGCAATATGAGCAACGAGCCAAGGGTGCCTGATAACAAGGCTTTCGTCCCCCCCTAAAAGCTTCACAGGATAAGGGGATCAGGATCATTGAGAACAGGCAGGTTATTCCCCCTAAAGTGATGAAACATAAACCTGTCTCTCCAAGGATTGCGCCTTTGGCGAGAGAAGGGGAGGATTTCCCCCCCCCTTCCTTCGTCTTCCTTTTCTCGTCGGCACTCCAGAAATTCACTGGATACGGTGGTGAGTGGTCGACAGCCTGGCAGAGATAACAGGCCTGTAGTGAGTAAACCTAAGGTAGGTAGACGTAAGGTTGCTGTGGTCACCCTCACTAGCAAAACTGGTACAGACGCCTCGTACGCTGACATCCTTCGAGCAGCCAGGCAAAATGTCTCCCTTGAAGGTTTGGGCATACAAGAAACCAGAATTCGTCGTGCTTTCAATGGAGGCTACAAGATTGAGGTTCCCGGTGAGAATGGTGCCAAACTCGCAAGCAAATTAAAGGACCAACTGGAGGTAATTCTTCAAGACGTTGCCAAAGTCGATAATCCTGTCGCCCGAGGAGAACTCAAGATAACTGGCCTGGCTCCCTCTACCTCCACCGAGGAAATTAGGGAACAGCTAGCCCAGATTAGTCGCTTCCCTCCAATGGTTTTTGGAATTAGTGAGGTGAAAAAAATGCGTGATGGTATGGGAATTGTGTGGGTACAATGCCCCCTTAATGCAGCAATTGCTATTGCTGAAGTTGGACGGCTGCGCATTGGCTGGACATCGGCGAGAGTCGAATTACTAAAAAAGCGTCTAGTCCAATGCTTTAAATGCTGGAGATTTGGACATGTGAGAACGAATTGTGCGGCTCCTGAAGATAGATTCGGTTCATGCTTTAGGTGTGGTGACAGTGCGCACAAAGCTAAGGATTGTTCGGTCTCTCCTCACTGCGTTATATGCTCGGACATTGGTAAGAACTGTAACCATCGTATCGGATCATTTGCCTGTCTAGTTAATAATGGCTATGACAACATTAGACGTGTAGATCAGAGGCAACCCGTGCGATTCTCTACACATGGTAATTAAGATGCTACAGTGTAACCTCAATAGGTCGTGGCAGGCTTTAGATCTCCTGCGGCAACAGTCGATTGAACTTGACATTAACCTGTGTATAATCTCTGAGCCTCCTTGTGGATCCAGTATACCTGTGAACTGTCATTATAGTAAAGATGGTTTAGCTGCCATAATGCTTGTAAATAGTAATTTTAGATATAAATTATATATATGTACAGATAATATCATAGCTTTAGAGTGTTCCGACTTTTACTTGGTGTCCTGCTATACAGGGTGATTCAAAACAACCGTTTGTCCTTAAAATGTCGTATTTCTGACTCAATTCTAAGACAATTTTTCCTTTGCCAAAATTTTATCCGAAGCTTAGTTTTTGAAATATAAAAAGAAATAGTTAGCGAATTACAGCACGAGTACGGGCGGTAATCAGGAGCGGCGCAACACATTATCCGACGCGGGCGATTACGTGGGCGCTCGAAGCGATCAGCTGTTTGTTACACGCGGCGTTTTGTGTGTGTGTGTGTGTGCGTGTGTGTGTACGCGTATACACACACACACACACACTCTCTCTCTCTATCTCTCTCACTGATTCTTACCTTGTAGAGATGTTTGATGTCCTTTGACGAATAATTGTTGCCTGACTGGATACAATCCGATATTGACACACTGTGACACACTGCATAATGAAATCATTTTTTTGTAATAAATTCTATTGACACTTTGACTCACGCACTTGATTAAAAATTATTGTAATAAATAACTGATTACAAATTACAACACATAATCATAATCTGAGAGAATTTTCTCTTAGAATTTGCCCTGAAAATTGTGGTAATCGTAGGATAATATTGTATGGAAAAAATTTTATTAGAATTCCTCTAATTAATATTTATCACATTCAAAATAATAATATCTATCACAATAAAATATGAAACATGTTTTATTAATTTTACTAAACCGTAAAGTAAAATTAATGAAATATATTTTATATTTTATTGTGATAAATATTATTATTTTGAATGTGATAATTATTAATCAGAGAAATTCTAATAAAATTCTTTCCATACCATATTCTCTTACAATTACTATAACTTTTAGGGTAAATTCTAAGAGAAAATTCTCTCAGTGTTTTGATTAATTATTAAAAATTACTTGTAAAAACGCGCGGCGCACACAGCACACGTTACTCGATGCGGACGGCAATAGTTTACACGGCAAGGAGACGACAATCATAATCACAATCTAAGAGAATTTTCTCTTAGAATTTACCTAGAAAATTATGGTAATCGTAGGACATTATGATGTGGAAAGAATTTTATTAGAATTTCTCTACTATTTATCATATTAAAAATAATAATATGTATCACAAGAAAATATAAAATATGTTTGATTAATTTTACTATACAGTTTAGTAAAATTAATCACACATATTTCATATTTTATTGTGATAGATATTCTTTTTAATGTGATAAATATTAATCAGAGAAATTTTAATAAAATTCTTTTCATACCGTATTGTCTCACAATTACCATAACTTTTAGGGTAAATTTTAAGAGAAAATTCTCTCAGTGTACCGATTAATTATTAAAAATTACTTGTAAAAAGGCACACGTTACTCGATGCGGACGACAATTGTTTACACGGCAAGGACACGACAACAGACTGCGGCGACGGACGACGCGACGCGTCGCGACGCTTCGCGACACGTCTAGACGATAACAATCACGCGGCGTTGCCGAACATGTGATTGACGCGAGACATGTATTAAAACGTATAATAATTATGTTATTAAAAAAGGCATATTATAACGTATTATAATTTTTTACGTTATAATACATTTTTTTTAATGACTTAACATTATCCGCCCGTTTTGCCCTTTCTTTTTAAGCGAGACGTGAGAAAAATAATTATGTTTTGCGAACAAGATGTTCCATGTATAAATGTATTGGTCGCTCTGAAAAGAGCGGATTGACTTTGGTCGCTCTGAAAAGAGGGGATTGACTTTGGTCGCTCTGAAAAGAGCGGATTAACTTTGGTCGCTCTGAAAAGAGCGGATTAATTTATAATAGGTGCTCAAAATGACCACCATCCATCCTTATGCAAGCTCTCATGCGTTTAAATAAATTTAATTGCACGTTCTCCATTACTTCCTCTTCGATATTCCAAATTACATATCGCAATCTGGTTTCTAAGTCGTCGACGTCCTCGGGAAGCGTTTTGTATATTGATTCCTTACAGTATCCCCATAAAAAGAAATCAAGAGGATTAAGGTCCGGGGATCTTGCGGGCCAACGTATCGGGCCATACCGATCCATCCAACGTCCAGGAAACTGCTCGTTCAAGTAGTTTGTTACAATCCTGGCGTTGTGTGGTCCAGCACCGTCTTGTTGAAAGAACATTTTATTTCTTTCAAATAGTGGCACTTCTTCTAAAAAATCGGGCATATTTTCTTTCAAAAGTTCCACGTACGTCTGGCCAGTTAAAATATCTGGTAGAATAACAGGCCCAAGTATTTGGGTACCCATTATTCCAGCCCAGATATTTATTTTCCAACGTACTTGAAAATTTTTGAGCCGCGTTACTCTGGGATTTTCTTTGCTCCAATAATGCATATTGTGCGAGTTAAAAATACCTTCTTGTGTGAATAGTGATTCATCACTGAATATCACACGGGAAGAAAATCTGGGATCTCGATCCACTTGTCTCAAAAAATTTTTGCAAAATGTTCTTCTTGCCTGATAATCTTCAGCTCGTAAATGTTGCACGCGTGTATAATGAAACGCGTGCAACTTTTCTTCTTTGAGCGTTCTTTGTACCGTCGAGTAAGAAAAGTTGTGTTCTCGAGCAACCACTCGAATACTCGTTTCAGGATTATCTTCGAAAGCACGTACAATTCGCTCCGTATTTCGCAAATTTCTTGCATTGCAATTTGTTCCAGTATCGTGTTTATCCGGAAGGACACTGCCAGTCTCGTGTAATCTCTGAGCTGCTCGAAGTATAACAGGAGCCGATGGATGTCTTGCTCGATTTGGATATAATTCGGCGTATCTTCTTGCAGCTACGTGATACTGCCCATGACACTCCCCGAGTGCCATTAGCATATCGTAATATTCTTTGTTTGTGTACGCTGCCATATCGTCCTCTTAACTCTTGTAATAATCGAAAGATTATTGTTTGCATTATCAATCTTCATTTAATTTATACAATCCGCGGGGTGTCGCGATTTCTCCCTCCACGCCTTCCGCGTCGAATAGCGGCACGCGACACCCGCGAATCGTATAAATATAAGATGCAGATCGACAATGCAATCAATCATCAATCGGCTCCCGTCATACGAAGAACTCAGAGACAAAACGAGACTGGCAGCGTCCTTTCGAGCAAACAAGAAAAAAAGTTGCACGCATTTCATTACACACGCGTGCAACATTTACGACCAGAAGATTATCAAGACGAACGTTTTGCGAAAATTTTCTGAAAAAAGTAAATCGTTTCCCGAAGACGCTTCCCGAGGACGTCGACGACTTAGAAACCAGATTGCGATATGTAATTTGGAATATCGAAGAGGAAGTAATGGAGAACGTGCAATTAAATTTATTTAAACGCATGAGAGCTTGCATAAGGATGGATGGTGGTCATTTTGAGCACCTATTATAAATTAATCCGCTCTTTTCAGAGCGACCAAAGTTAATCCGCTCTTTTTAGAGCGACCAAAGTCAATCCGCTCTTTTCAGAGCGACCAAAGTCAATCCGCTCTTTTCAGAGCGACCAATACATTTATACATGGAACATCTTGTTCGCAAAACATAATTATTTTTCTCACGTCTCGCTTAAAAAGAAAGGGCAAAACGGGCGGATAATGTTAAGTCATTAAAAAAAAAGTATTATAACGTAAAAAATTATAATACGTTATAATATGCCTTTTTTAATAACATAATTATTATACGTTTTAATACATGTCTCGCGTCAATCACATGTTCGGCAACGCCGCGTGATTGTTATCGTCTAGACGTGTCGCGAAGCGTCGCGACGCGTCGCGTCGTCCGTCGCCGCAGTCTGTTGTCGTGTCCTTGCCGTGTAAACAATTGTCGTCCGCATCAAGTAACGTGTGCCTTTTTACAAGTAATTTTTAATAATTAATCGGTACACTGAAAGAATTTTCTCTTAAAATTTACCCTAAAAGTTATGGTAATTGTGAGACAATACGGTATGAAAAGAATTTTATTAAAATTTCTCTGATTAATATTTATCACATTAAAAAGAATATCTATCACAATAAAATATGAAATATGTGTGATTAATTTTACTAAACTGTATAGTAAAATTAATCAAACATATTTTATATTTTCTTGTGATACATATTATTATTTTTAATATGATAAATAGTAGAGAAATTCTAATAAAATTCTTTCCACATCATAATGTCCTACGATTACCATAATTTTCTAGGTAAATTCTAAGAGAAAATTCTCTTAGATTGTGATTATGATTGTCGTCTCCTTGCCGTGTAAACTATTGCCGTCCGCATCGAGTAACGTGTGCTGTGTGCGCCGCGCGTTTTTACAAGTAATTTTTAATAATTAATCAAAACACTGAGAGAATTTTCTCTTAGAATTTACCTTAAAAGTTATAGTAATTGTAAGAGAATATGGTATGGAAAGAATTTTATTAGAATTTCTCTGATTAATAATTATCACATTCAAAATAATAATATTTATCACAATAAAATATAAAATATATTTCATTAATTTTACTTTACGGTTTAGTAAAATTAATAAAACATGTTTCATATTTTATTGTGATAGATATTATTATTTTGAATGTGATAAATATTAATTAGAGGAATTCTAATAAAATTTTTTCCATACAATATTATCCTACGATTACCACAATTTTCAGGGCAAATTCTAAGAGAAAATTCTCTCAGATTATGATTATGTGTTGTAATTTGTAATCAGTTATTTATTACAATAATTTTTAATCAAGTGCGTGAGTCAAAGTGTCAATAGAATTTATTACAAAAAAATGATTTCATTATGCAGTGTGTCACAGTGTGTCAATATCGGATTGTATCCAGTCAGGCAACAATTATTCGTCAAAGGACATCAAACATCTCTACAAGGTAAGAATCAGTGAGAGAGATAGAGAGAGAGAGTGTGTGTGTGTGTGTGTGTATACGCGTACACACACACGCACACACACACACACAAAACGCCGCGTGTAACAAACAGCTGATCGCTTCGAGCGCCCACGTAATCGCCCGCGTCGGATAATGTGTTGCGCCGCTCCTGATTACCGCCCGTACTCGTGCTGTAATTCGCTAACTATTTCTTTTTATATTTCAAAAACTAAGCTTCAGATAAAATTTTGGCAAAGGAAAAATCGTCTTAGAATTGAGTCAGGAATACGGCATTTTAAGGACAAACGGTTGTTTTGAATCACCCTGTATATCGCCTAATAGCTCTAGAGACGATTTTGAAGCTTTTATTGATAGACTGGATGGTTTGTTTAAACAACTGTGTTATAAGAAGATATTGGTGTGTGGAGACTTTAATTCCAAGTCTCTTCACTGGGGATCAAAGTCAACTGACAGAAGAGGTCTACTCATAGATCTTATGATGTCGTCAAACGGTCTATTGCTGGTAAATGTGGGTGATCAACCTACCTGCATTCGGCCCCAGGGTACTTCAATTATAGATTTAACATGGTCTTCACACAACATGTTAAAAGACATATATGATTGGCGGATCAGGAGTGACATGGAAACTCTATCCGACCATGTGTACATTACTTTCACATACCTTGATCAGTCTAATACCCGGTCATCATCCAGCCTTCCGCTAAATAGCTGGAACTTCAGGAGGATGGACAAGCCGCTTTTTGTGGAATGCCTTGAGTGGTATTGCAACCTGAATTCATTACCTACCTTGGAAGATAACTCTGTGGATCCCATGATTGACTGGATCAATCGAACTGTTGCTGATGCGTGTAATGCATCTACACCTCGCTCAAAGAAAAACAAAAAGAGGTGTTGCTATTGGTGGACCGACGAAATTAGTGATCTTAGGAGAACAACTATTGCTGATAGGCGTGCTCTTACTCGAGCCAGGAGGAAACAAAATGACGCCCATATTAGGAGCTATTATGATAAATATAGAATGTCCAAGAGAAACCTACGTATGGCTATTAACAAATCAAAGAATACTGCGTGGGAAGAATTAATTGGCACCCTAAATACCGATCCCTGGGGATTGCCATATAAGTTAGTTCTTAATCGATTACGTAGATCTGGTGACAGTTTGGCCATGTCTATCTCTTGTGCCGAATTGTCAAGGCTCCTTGGAAATCTGTTTCACTCGAATAAGTTCAGGTTCGATTGTCCTTCTCTGGCTGTCGTGTGGTGCGAGGAATGGGACGTAACTCCAAGCGAAGTACATAGTTACTTGAAAAAAAGATTAGCCCGTAATGTCGCTCCGGGCCCTGACGGAATTAAATCTACGGCCCTTAAAAACATTCCTTGGTCGCTGATCCGTATTTTAGCAGCCTGTTACACACGGTGCCTAAAACTAGGTATTTTCCCAACAAAATGGAAACTAGCAAATTTGGTATTGATCCCAAAAGGAGCCATGAGTCCCGACGTTCCAGTTAAGGCGAGACCAATATGCCTCCTGGATGAGTTGGGGAAAACTTTTGAGAGAATCATTGTTGATAGGATTCAATACTGGCTTACAGAAAACCCAGCATACGACCTATCTCCATTCCAGTATGGTTTTAAACGTAATAAATCAACTGTTGATGCCCTCATGAATTTAAGGCAGTTCACATCGTCGGCGCTAGAGGAGGGCAAAGTATCGATAGCAGTCAGCTTGGATATCAAGAATGCTTTTAACTCGGTCCCCTGGGGAGTTATCCGTAAGGCGCTGAATGACCGCAGAATCCCTGGCTACCTACGTAACATAATAAATAGTTATTTAAGTGATAGGTATATTACTCACCACGATGGAGACGGTATGCTGCGCAAAAAAAAAGTGGATTCCGGGGTCCCGCAGGGTTCTGTTATGGGCCCCTTACTCTGGAACTTGGCATTTGATGATGTTCTTCACCTGCTGTTGGAACCTGGTTGCCGGGTTATATGTTATGCAAATGACACCCTAATAGTTTCCACTGCTGATACCATTACTATGGCAGTGCTAAAGGTGGATATCCAGCTGGCCAGGATACTTCGGCACATACGACTTATCCAACTTGAAGTAGCTGAAGCTAAAACAGAGGCTGTCTTGTTTTGCCATAGGGAACCGCGTAACATGCCAACTATTACGTGTGGTAATTCTGTGATCAGAGTTAAATCCACCATGAAATATCTTGGTGTAATGGTGGATAGTAGATGGTCTTTTGGCGCACACTTTAGTTATGTTGAGGAAAAAGCGTCGAAGGTTTTGCGATCCTTGTCCAGACTGATGCCTAACCTTAGAGGACCTTCATCAAAAAAGAGGCGGCTTTATGCCAACGTTATTACGTCCATTGTTATGTATGCTGCTCCGGTATGGGCGGATAGATACTCCGTTGCGCCATATAAGGAAACACGCATGCTACGCGCACTACAACGAAGAACTGCAATTCGTATTATATCGGCCTATAGAACGGTGTCGTATAATGCGGCATGCTTAATCGCTGGGATGCCTCCATGGCCTCTAACTGCGACGTGCCGCAGAAGAGTTTACCTCCGCGTGCTCGAGCTCAGGGATGCTCCGGACTGGAATCCTCGTTACACCATGGAGATTAAGGAAGAAGAGGAGGTGATAATGATGCGCCAGTGGGATATTTCCGTTAGACGTCGGGACGCTCCGGGAGAGATCACTAGAATGGCTATTAGACCGGTGTTGACCCAATGGTACCAAAGAAGCTTTGGCAATGTGAATTTTCGTCTCACACAAATTTTTACGGGCCACGGATGTTTCGGCCACTATCTACACCGTATGAGGAAAAGATGGTCACCTAGGTGCCAGCAATGTGCCAATGCTGACGATACGATGGAACATACGCTGGCTTTCTGTAGAAAATGGAGTTACGAGCGTGACAGGTTGGTAAACGTTTTGAATGTTGAGATCGATTCGCTTAATCTAATAAATGTTATTAAGGAAATTGTAGTATCTGAGGAAAAGTGGATTGCTTTCAGCGAATTCGTCAACTTAATTATGTGTGGTAAGGAGGAGGATGAGAGGAGACTCCAGGCTGCTCTCCTCTCACCTATCTCTGATTAGTTGAGGCTGACATGCTCTCTAAAGCATGTTAGTCAGTTTTCTTTGCTGTGAACATTTGTTTCAACTTAGCTGTGAAACCCCACATTGAAGAACAGCAGGCATTGTAGATGGGGTATCTGCATGTCATTGCACGCTGCCTTCAAGGTGGGCTGAATGGATCTGCACTGCAGGTGGCACAGGTCTCATTCAAATAGTTGGTAATTTCTAGATTAACTCAGTGCACTTTAAAGTGCTTTCCAGGAGATTGCCTGGAAGTAATGCGTTAGCGGTTCCCAGGCAGTCTCCTTATGGTTAGGACGCCACACGACGGGTTTAGTGGGTTGGGTTAGGACCTTCTGTCCTCGCCCATCCCCACATAACGAAGCCTCTCCCCCAAGGTGGTGTATGTGTTGAGCACATTCCCGTCGCTAAAAAAAAAAGGTTAGGTTAGGTGCACGTGCATTGAGTACGCTCCGTACAGTAGTACGTATAAAAGTGGTTTTAAGTGCATTTTGAGTGCAAAAAACATATTTGGCCTATTAATTGTACTGCCTAGAACATTGGCAAATGGAGGTGTATCGATCAAACAAGTGGTTTTGTTTAAAATAATACTTTAAATATTTACACGTGCTCTGCCTGTCTAGTAACTTTGACAGGTAGACTTGTCACTTGGTTTTGTGAATGAAAAGTGTGTTTAAACTGTTATATATCACTGTTGGATAATTTGTCTCTATGTATTTTATAATATACATAAACCTTAGTGAGATCTATAAACTATTTCGTTCACAATTAATTAATTTGTGCTGAGACTATTGCTGTCTCCTTTGCTCTTGTGGACATATACTTGAGATGCTTATTTTGAACCTCAGACACTTTCCATATGATGGAAAATATTTTTAAATTTTTACTGATGTTTATCAGTGTTTATGTTAATTTGGAGTGATGGAGTTAATTAATTTGACTATAAATAGTGGTTTCTCATTTGTAACTATTGCTGTCTCTCTTGCTTCAGTGGGCTTGGAGCAAAAGTGTATATTTGCAGTGTTATATATTTTCCACACGTTGGAATATATTTTCAATATATTTCTATGACCATTTGTTAACGTGTGTGAAAATTCTGACTGTGAAAATCTATTAGATCATTTATAAAAGACAGTTGTAATCTTAGATTATCGCTATCCTTGTCCGACTTGGGGCAAACCTGTCAAACATCTTTGGGGCCTCTAATAAACTGACTTGAAATTTTTACGGTAAAGTGAACATTTTACATGTGTTTTTTATAATTGTAAGTCTTTATTTAGTGACTGAGAATAGTTGAAATCATTCTAATTATTGCTAAATTTGTTCTATTAAATTAGTAAATATTTCTCTCTAGACTAATGCGCTCGCGTGTTCAATTGTGTGTTGGCTACATTGCCTCTACATTTGTTGGCGGCATATCATTGGCCTGGTGACTTATAGCTATAATCATTTAAAATGTGTTATTTTAAATTGATAATTAGTGACAATAACATTTTTCTTTGACTTATAAACAATGAAACTATAGTCATATTAACTTAGTTCATGTAAAAATCATACCATTTATTAAAGTTAACTTAGTTTAATCACAGATTAATAGACAGATCGCCAAAGGCCTGCCTAAAGAAGAGACCGCCATCTTCGTGCGATAGACTTTGCCCCTTACCGACACACTTTGCCCCTGGTTCGAGTCCGTGCTAAATTTCGTAGACTTGAACCAAAAGACTTTGCCCCTGGTTCGAGTCCGTGCTAAATTTCGTAGACTCGACCAAAAGACTTTGCCCCTGGTGCAAGTCCAGGCTAAATTTGTTTGACATTACCAACAGACTTTGCCCCTGGTGCGAATCCAGGCTAATTGATCATGAGACCAATTTGAAAGATTTGGCCCCCGTTGTGTGTGTGTGTGTGTGTGTGTGTGAGAGAGAGAGAGAGAGAGAGAGAGAGAATATTTTACATATGCATATATATATATCAAATTTATTAAATATAAAAAATATATTTTTTACACATAAAATGTTTTTTTTATTGAAATAATCACGATTTTAAATGTGATTTAACACAGTGTTCAAAAATTTTTTAATTAAATTTTTTAATTAAATTTCATTAAAGAAAATTACTTGAAATTTTTTACATTAAGAATTTAAAGGCTCCTTATTCTCTTGTAGAAATTTATCACTACGCCAATTAATCACTTATTTCGAGTATTTAAAATACTATAATATACAGTAATTTAAGTATTCGAAATAAAAGTGATTAATTACTCGAAATAAGTGATAAATTGGCGTTACTAGTAATAAATTTCTATAAGGGTTGAAATAAAGTATAAGAGATAAATAGGCTATATGTGAGCCGTATGCGAAATGTGAGATGTAAGACGCATATTAAAATTTAATTTTTCGATATAATTTTCAAAAATGTACACGAGGTACAAAAAATTAGCTTGGACATTTGTAAGACTTAAAATTGGGATTAATTCTCAATTCTATTAATTAAATTTCGATATAACACACCTTACATCCGCGCACGGCTCACATATAGCCCATTTATTAGTGCAATTTTTAAGTTCCTTATTTTTCAAAGTTCACCTTTTTACGTTATCAAATATTTTTGGTACGTTTTCAAGAATTTTATATTTTTACTTACCGCAGTTTCTTATCCAAATGTAAAATCTTTTATCGCAGTCTATAAAAAATTGAAACAATTTACAATTTTATGATATAATATTATTATTATTACAATTTCTATATATATGCACATCTGTCAAATATCGTGATTTATTTCACATTATTATTATCTATTTTAATAAAAAAAAAAAAAAAAAAAACACTTGCAACAATCAAAAATAAACCGCCTGCCGCGAACGGAAAATGCCAAGAAAGCACGCAATTTCCGCGAATCTCGTAATTTTTTTGAAAAATCAACAATTTCAACGAAATTGTAAATTCTTCATATCATTGCACAAGTATAATTCACAATAATAATTTTCAGTAACTACGATAAAAAATCGTATACTGAAAACCGCAAACGAAAGTGCAATGGGAGTAAGAGTAAAGTCTGTGATAAAATTAATTGGCAATAGAAAATTAATAATTTTCAAATAGAAAAATTTTGAAATTACCGAGGATTTACAAATAATAAAGTAAAAATATTAAATAATTTATGTTTTCGAATTTTGCTCGCGGAGAGGATCTTTAAAACAAGATTTTTAGAAGAGAAAACCTTTAAAATATAAACAGGCAAAAACGTTGGAAAAATTAAAGCGCGCGTTTAAACAGATAAACGCAATGAAATAGATACGCAATTGTTTTTACTTATCGCTGTAAGCTCACAAGCTTCTGACGTGCTATACACTTTTATATAATATATACAGGGTGTCCGGTAACTAACGGACCAATGATTAAGGGCGGATTCTCTGGCCAATTTGGAGACGATTTTTCCTTAGCAAAAATGTTGAGAAGTCAATAATTTTCGAGATATAAGCGATTGAAAAAAATAGGTTTTTTGAAAACTAAACGTTTTGGAGTTAAAAGTCTAACATAATTACATTCTTCAGTTAATTTCAGGTAGAGTTTACTATAATAAAATTTTAATTTAAGGCTTAGTTATAAAGATACATAATGACAAAGATTGGAAAGTTGTAAAAAATGATGATCTTTTTCGACATTTTCGCTGAGGAAAAATCGTTCCCAAATTAACCAAAGAATCCATTTGTAATCATTGGTCTGTTAGTTACCGGACACCCTGTATATTGGACACGAGTTTCGTTTGTTTCAGATTCTCGAGAGTTGAAGTAGGAACATACGAGTATCATATATCGTTTGTGATCTGCCGAATGAAAGCAAGACAGAGAGCGAACGAGATGATGAGCTTAATAGCTCATAATGTTATAAATAAATAAATAAAAAATTATATCCTGACCTACTAGTTATTGAATCTTTTTTTAATAAAATGTTTCATTATTATTATCATCTAAGTCTAAGTCGTTTAATTACTTTTTAGTTTTTTAATAATTAATTTAATTTATTCTAGTCATTTTTATATGAGAAAAATAATATCACGTATACGTTTTATAATGAATTAATATATTTCGGGAACCGAATTATATATTCTTAATAATATAAAAGTGTTCAAAAATTATATTTGACTTTTAATTTTAATTATTTTATAGCAAAGAGTTCCGAAATCTCTTACACACATAATGGGGATTTTTTTCATCCATATAATTCGCAATTAAGTATATATGTTAATTATTAATTTTAATAAAATAAAAATTAAAATTAAAGGTCAAATATAATTTTTAAACACAAATATATTAAATTAATTATAAAACGTATACCCATGATAGTATTTTTCTCGTACAAAAATAATTAGAGTAAATTAAATTAATCATAAAAGATTAAAAATTAATTAAAGAATTTAAACTTATATTTTATATAATAATAATAAAACATTTTATTACGTCAAACCGTCGTGAAATAATTAAATAAAATTTGCTAGTTACGTCAAAGTCAAGTTTTCTAAGCTTATAAAACATTTTATTAAAAAATAGATTCAATAAATATAAGTACATGTTATATATATACTTATATTTATTGAATCTGTTTTTTTTATAAAATGTTTTATTATTATCATATATAATATAAATTATTTAATTATTTTTTTATTTTTTTATGAGTAATTTAATTTATTCTAGTTATTTTTGTACGAGAAAAATACTATCACGGGTATACGTTTTATAACGAATTAAATATATTTATGTTCAAAAATTATATTTGACCTTTAATTTTAATTTTGTATTTTATTAAAATTAATAATTAACATATATACTTAATTGCGAATTATATGGATGAACAAAATCCCTATTATGTGTGTAAGAGATTTCGGAACTCTTTGCTAAAATAATTAAAATTAAAAGTCAAATATAATTTTTGAACACTTTTATATTATTAAAAATATATAATTCGACTCTCGAAATATATTAATTCATTATAAAACGTATACGTACTAGTATTTTTCACATATTAAAATGATTAGAATAAATTAAATTAATTATTAAAAAACTAAAAATTAATTAAACGACTTAGACTGAGATGATAATAATAATGAAACATTTATTAAAAAATAATTATAATAGGTCAGGTTAATATTTTATTTATTTATAACATCATAAAATTCTGTCCTTTCCGAAATACGCGAACGCTACGAAAAGATAAATTTCGTACATGCCGCCGGACGAGTTCATGAGCATGAGACGCTCTTATCTTGGGAACGTATTAATAGTTACTGCATTGACCACTACTACGATATGGCGCTGAAATCAGTGAGAAATGCTGGTCTCTCCTTCATCCAGACCTTTGGCGATCTGTCTATTAATCTGTGGTTTAATGTTATCATAAAATTAACACATGGCGTTGGAGTTATACGGCGCATATGTTCTGCGCAGTGCGCGCGTGCTCAAATGGGTTGGCAGCTTGCTTGCTGCCTGCTGGCAATCTGTTATTGGTCGATACTGTTAAACCGCGAATTTTTAAGTCATACAATAAATGATTTTACCAATATACTATTAATTAAATAAAACTTTGGATAGTTATCGACTGACAAATAATCAACTTCGGTTTATTAAGTTATCAAATAATAATAATTTAATAAACTACATAAATAGTGAACACAATACTAAATAATTGAGCACTAATACACAGTGATTTAATTAACTAACAAACAGTAGTGTACATTCATTGCTTAATTAAAATAAGCTGAATTGTATTAAAAAAATTTTTATTGAAGTTATTTATATACAACTGACCTTGACAGTTGTTATAATTGATATGAGTCTGGACAGCTATTGACTGATAATTGACTAATATTGGATAACTAAGACATTAAATAGTAATTTATGAACTAAATAAACAGTGCATACAGTATTAATCATTTAGGTGTTATTACATAGTGTCTTACCTAATTAATTAGCAAATAGTTAAGGATATAGATAACATTTATTTAAATTGGGTTGAATTGACAAAGAAAATTCATTGAAATTACTTGTATCTAATTGATTTTGATAGATATTACAACTTAAATAAGTTTTTTGATAACTGTTAACTAATAATCTATTAATATAGATTAATTAAGACGTCACATAACTTTACGAATTAAATAAATAGTGAACACAATACTAAATGACCAAGTGTTAATATATAGTGTCTCTACTCAATTAATTAACAAATAATAACATATATATATCATTTAATAAGTTAGACTGAATTGAAAAAATCCGCTGAAACTATTGATATATAAATGAGTAAATTAGTTAAGGTTTTTAGTGCTCCTTTTATATTAGATACTGCTATTGTGTGATGAACCGTTTGTGTCTTTTTGCTGTGTGATGAATTGACTGTTTCTTTCACCTGCAATAGATGGGAATAAATTTAGTATTAGTTCTGGTCTCTATCATTAAATCAAATTACTGAATTCAAAATACATACGTTGAGCAGTATATGTTGGTTATTGGTGTCAATATCTAGGAAAACATGAATATTGTTACACATACCTCTATATTGTAAGATATATTACGAGATATATCTTGCACAAATTTCAAGATACTAATAATAACCTTGTTCCAGAAATGTCATTCGCTGCCACAGCACAAGCCATCAAATTCTTAACGAATTCCATATCTTCCTTTGGTGGTACGGAAGACGAAGACATCTCCCTATGGTTGGAAAAAATAGAGACCATTGCGGATAATTATGGTCTGTCACCTATTGTCAGATTGTCAGCGGCTACCTCCAAACTGAATAAAGTTGCTCGCCGCTGGATGGATTTGAGTCCGGGTAATATAAATAAATCCTGGGACACTTTTAAGGATGAGATCACTCAAAGATTTAAAAGAGAAATTCTTTTCAACGTTGTAATGCAGAAAATAAATGACAGAAAATGGAATTTTGCATCAGAGAGTTTTCAAGAGTATGCCATGGATAAGCTTGCGTTAATACACCCACTCAAGCTTAATGATAGAGACACCATCCACCTGTTAATCAATGGGATTAACAACCTCGCTATAAAGTCTACGGCTGCAAACAAACCTCACCATTCGATAAATCATTTTTTAAAAGAGATGCATTATATCACTGAAGTCTGCAGATCTACTAAAGTTGTTTCAAAAAATGACAAAAGATACAACCTCTCGAAGAATAACGACTTCAAGGACAGCAACGGTTCCTCTAAAAATGGACAACAAAAGCCAGAAATTTTTTGTGCCTATTGCCGCAACAAGGGTCACCTAAGAGAGGATTGCAGAAAATTAAAAAGGAGGGAGCAGCAAAAAGCATCATCCCCGCCAACTTCTCCTACGGTAGCAACAGTCGATGAACAGCCAAGCAGTCCATCTTCTATAGTAGCGGTAACATTTAAAGATAACGGTAGGAAAATTGTTTCCCAAGACACCGTCCTTAATATTGTTAAATTAAATAACGTCGCATGCGAGTTACTAGCAATGATAGACACGGGAAGCCCGGTCTCTTTCATCTGCCATGCCACTTTTAGTAAATTTTTCTCATCTCAATCTTTACGATTTAACAGCAGTAAACAAACATATAGAGCGGTAAATAACACTACCATTTCAACTCTGGGTTCAATAAAAACAAATTTAGTTTTAAAATCCTTGCCAAATTTTACAGCATCTGCAAATATGCTAGTTTTAAAAGATAATTTTTCTTCCATGGATTTGATTTTAGGAAGAGATTTCCTTCAAGACAATGAAATAACTTTCACTGTTTCTTTGACTAATAATGAATCAAAAATTAAAGTTGATTTATTTTCAGAAGTAGCTTCAACGGAAATCGTTGAACTTCCAAAAAAGGACTCTATTCCTTTTCTATCGGAATTAAAATCTGACTTTGGTCCAGAAGCGGATCATAAATTAATTAAAGTAATTGAAGAAGTAGAAAATACAGACGTCCCACCAGTGGAGGACGATCACTCGGTTAAAGTCTCGTTAAAGGACGATTCTATTTACGCTTACGCGCCACGAAGATTTGCGTGGTCTGAAAGGCAGCAGATCAGAGAGATTACGGACGACCTACTAGATAGGAATATTATTAAGTATAGTTCTTCTCCGTACTGCGCTAGAATAGTTCCGGTTCGAAAAAAGAACGGTACCCTACGTCTTTGTATTGATCTGAGAGCTCTTAATAGTAGAGTGATAAAACAAAAATATCCCTTTCCGCTGATAGAAGACTGCATATCGCGTTTAGGTGATAAAACGATATTTACCCTTTTAGACTTAAAAGACGGGTTTCACCATATAAAAATTTTTCCAGAACACACGAAATATTTCGCGTTCGCCACACCAGATGGCCAGTTCGAATTCGTGAAACTTCCTTTCGGTTATTGTGAAGCACCAGCTGAATTTCAGCGTCGTCTTATACAAATTTTGTCACCATTGATTCGGGAAGATAAGATATTAGTATACATAGATGATATTTTGATTCCATCTACATCAGTTGACGATAGTTTACACGTTTTAAAACAAGTTATGTTAATCCTTAAACAATATAATTTTCAACTGAATTATAATAAATGTCTTTTTCTGAAAGAAAAGATAGAATACTTAGGATATGTAATTTCCCCAACAGGGATTACGTTAAGCGAAAGACACGTGGAAGCTGTTAAGAACTTCCCCATACCAAAAAAGATAGTAGAAATTCAAAGATTTTTAGGTCTCACCAATTTCTTTAGAAAATTTATAAAGAACTATGCTTTTAAAGCAAAACCTCTTACGGATTTATTTAAAAAATCTGTATCCTTCAAATTTGACGAAAGTTGTCAGACAGCTTTCAACCTTCTTAAAAATGAGCTAGTTTCAGCGCCCATTTTATCTGTATATAATCCCACGTTACCCACAGAAATTCATACGGATACTAGTGCAGTCGCAATAGCTGGCATCTTGCTTCAAAAACAAAAATCCAATAATTGGTCGCCAGTTGCTTACTACAGTCAGTGCACTAATGGTGCTGAAAGTAACTATCATAGTTTTGAACTAGAGATGCTCGCAATAGTCAAAACTGTCGAAAGATTCCATATTTACTTATATGGAATAGACTTTACAGTAGTTACAGATTGCAATGCAGTAGTGCATGCAATCAATAAAGCCTGTCTGAATCCTCGAATAGCGAGGTGGATCCTGAGATTACAGGATTATACATTCAATACCAAACATAGAGAGGCCCCTCGAATGGTGCATGTAGATGCTCTCAGCAGAGCCGTCTGCTTCACAGAGACAATTCCGCTAGAAAAAGAGCTACAATACAGGCAATTAACAGATCCCTTCTTGAAACGTTTGGCTGAGAATTTAGAAAAAGAAGACCAAGAAAAATTCCAATTGATAGATGGTCTAATTTTTAGAAAAGATACTAACAAACATAGGTTTGTGGTACCGGAAGCCATGGTTACTAATCAGGGTCTACCACGATGATATGGCCCATTGTGGTTTTGAGAAAACCTATCAAGGTTTAGCAAGTCATTATTGGTTCCCTTCGTTAAGAAAACGTATTCGTAGCCACATTGATAATTGTCTAATTTGTCTCATTTCTAATTCTTCTCCCAACTCACGTGAAGGCGAACTCCAATTAACTAATACGCCAGAGCGTCTCTTTCAGATTCTCCATTTAGATCATTTTGGACCTATCAAAGAATCGATAGATGGACAAAAATATATTCTAGTAGTGATCGATACTTTCTCAAGATTTACATGGCTCATCGCCGTGAAATCAACCTCTTCTAAAGATTCGGTAAAAGCCTTAACTAATATTTTTCATAATTTCTGTTATCCTGAATCAGTCATTAGTGATAGAGGCTCATCTTTCACCGCGTCAGAGTTTATCGATTTCCTTAGAATTTATAATATAAAGCATCATCTAGTTGCTGTATCTGCTCCATGGGCTAACGGCATTGTAGAAAGAGTTAATCAATTCCTAAAATCATCCCTTAGGAAACTCATAGACGATTACGAGTGTTGGAATATACACCTAAATACTGTGCAATACGTGATGAATAATACGTTTCACTCGTCTTTAAAAGCTTCCCCCTCTAAAGTTCTGCTTGGTATAGAACAGCGTAATAACGCTGACATTGAGTTAGTGGATTTTCTGGATATAATTGCTAAAAACGAATTAGATTTTCAGAAAGACAGAGAGACCTGTCGTGAAATAGCAGTAGAGGCCACTAACATGATTAAAAAATATAATAAAACCTACTATGATAAAAGACATAGAAAACCGACTAAATACAATGTTGGCGATCTCGTTATGATCAAAGACTCCACTGTAAAACCAGGAGAAGACAAAAAACTCAAGTCTCAATATAAAGGAACATATCGTATTGCGAAGATATTAGATAAAAATAGATATGTAGTCCAAGACATACCGGGATATAATGTCTCGTCTAAACCATATGATTCAATATTGTCCACAGATCGAATCAAACCCTGGATAAAAGCGATTCCAGAAACCTAGTCGTTGTGTATATTATTTGTACATTGCTATATATATATATATATATTAGTTCATAAACAAACTTGCGTTAGACTAAGTTTACAACTATATATTAAGTATAGCTTTAAGAAGCATAATTTTTATAAGCAATCGAAGTACAAACATTCTATTCATTGTGATTTAATAAGTTTTAATTTAATTTTGAAAATTTATTTAATTTATTAAAATAATATTTTTCGTTTCAAGTTCCGATATGCTTATCCTACGTTATTGTTTTTGGTTAAAAAATTATATTATGTTTCAGGCATAATTGTATTTGATTACTTTATTTCTCTGTCGTTCCGATAGTTTAATAAAACATTCGGGACGAATGCCTAGGCCAGGATGGCCGAAGCTGTAAGATATATTACGAGATATATCTTGCATAGTATAACTATGCCTGCGTGCGGATAGGCGCGCGCATCCTGTAGATGCGCGCGTAGTGGCGCAAAACCTCGTGGTCGACGAGGAAGAAGGCGGCGGCCATGACGGTATCATTAGCAAAAGTACAGCGAAGGAGTGTGGTTCGGGCGCGCGACGTTCAACTACGTCGCAACAACTTGTATGGCATAAGCCTTGTTAGAATATAGAGTCACACGGCGAGAACATGGTATTTGTAAGTACCATGCGCGTGAATAAAGATCAGTTCAGTTAAACGTGGTGTGATAATTATTACAACCATCTCACGAGCAAGACCCTTTTGTTCGCCTCTCCCGCGGCTTTCCTGACACCCGCGAATCCAGGCATCCCAACAAAGAGAGTCCTCTCATTAAACATCCACCTCCCTCACAATATGTAGTATGTGTACTGCTACTGATAAGATTATAGTGCCTCCTTTTATATGGATGCCTTCATCACACTATGTTTTGACTGCGTCTTCTACCTAGAATAAATAAGTAGGAATTTATTACTAGTTTAGTGCATGTCGCTAAATCAATTGCTGAAGTTAAACATATATATATTATGTAACTTACAATGGTTGTAAACTCTTCATACTTACACATTTAAATGTGTTTATTGTAGTCGATTGACTCCTGTCTTAAAACTCTCATGAAAAGGTGGTTTATGAAATAAGTGAAGAAGATCTTTTCATTCTTAGGATACTGGAGTTGACAATGGTCGGTTTATGTTGCATAATTATCCTCTTCATGAATCCTGTGAAATAGGCAAAACTCTTTATAGGAATTGTACTTGATACATAAGAACTGTTTATATTTTGATAACCGTTTATACTTTTAAGATAAGAATAGTGAATAGTGATTTGAATAAGCATTACTTTATAAATTATAGTTCTATAGATATAGATGTGTTCTCATACTATGTATACCCTGAATAAATGATCTATAACATTTAGATTATTTAATATTTGTATAAGTACTACATAGTGATTGGTTAGCAGTCATTTTTACACAGTCTGTGATTGCAATATGATATACTTTCTTCATATTTTTCTGAAAACATCAATTAATTAATTAATTAATACTTGATCTTAAAACTGTAGACTTTTAGTCAGTTAGCTGTATTAATTAATAAACTGAGAAAAGATAGTTAATTGACTACATTTTCAAATAATTGCATATCCTTTGTAAACTGATAGTATTTTTGAAACTTTGATATATTAAAAATTAAGTATGCCGCTATTAAATTAGCTAAACTCTTATAATAGTGTGTAATCTGCAATCCAGTTAGTGACGATAATCATAACTGACATATAACAGCATGATAGTTAACGTGTGTAAAATTATATGGTGACACATGATTGTGTGAATCTGTCATCCCTTTGATGCTGTAATCTGGCCTCATTAATCTGGACTCCTTCAAAAGTGCTACGACATACGAGCTCTCTGGAAGATGCTGGCGATCCACGCAAAGCAATTCTCCATTACCATCTTGATGCTCCTACAAAAGATAAGTGGTTTATATATGTGATATGTGTGGTTGTTTAAAGTTTATACATGGGCACATAGAGTTACCTAAAGATAACTTTATAGACCTATAATGACCATATAACTTACTTATTGATTAGAAATATTACCATATGTATGTAGTGAAAGGTAATATGTGTCGAGACAAACACATAAACAAATAGCAAAAGACGTTCTATTAAAATAATAACAATATAGACTAAAATCGTGAATTTATTAACTACTGTGTAAAGTTCCATAACATTAATATCATATAAGTGATATAATTACTATTTGTGTATATGAACAAAGAAATACGCGTTTAATCAAAAAACATTACACATGTTTGCATAAATTATTATAACTAAAATGCTAACGTGAGACAAAGTGGTCATTTTACAAATAATTATTGATAGACATTAAGTTCTTACATTATTAGTACATGCGGAGTATTGGCGGTGTGATACTTCCTTATATATGTACCTCAGTGCCTTAACTCTGTGATGCTTTTGAGTCGGTTGCTGGTATTCTGTGCACTTTTGTCCCTGGACATGTGTATGGAAATATATAAGTAATTGGCACATGACATTCTATTAATAATAATAATTTCATATACTGTGCTACGTAACTGCATATTATATAATATTGACAGTTATTAGTTGTCTCTATAATAACATTGATTAGTAACATTAAAAATTTATAATCTTTCCTAACTAAGCATTATATAGGTGGAACAATTACTCTTTGTGCACAGAGAATTAAAGTAAAAGTGCTAGTGATAAACAAATCTTATATAACTGCATAAATTATTGTGTCCATAAAATATTAATACTGAGTGTTATAAACCTTAAAACATTTTTAATATCATTAATAATAATCTAAAGTAATTTGATCCGAAGCAATGGATCTATTATGTGTATGTAGTGACGGGAAATATGTGGAATCTATTATATAAATAACTAGTAAAGGAAGTTTTGTTAATAACAGTAATTATATATACTGAAATTATGAATTTATTAACTGTAAAGCTCTATAATACCAAAAATTTAATATAAGTAAAATAACTTTTACACGACTTTATAGATAAAAGAAATATGTGTTGAGAAAAACAGTATTATATACGCTTGTACAAACTAGTGTGCCTAAAACGTTAACTGCAAGTAACATAAACTTCAAATACTTAACTATCGTTAATAGTAATCAAAAAGTAAATATTTCTGAAAGATATATCTATTACATACTGCACAGGATAAATCAATCATCCTATAGATGCTTATTGATAAATATTAGTCTCTTACATTAGCAACGTATATGGTGTGTTAGATGTGTGATTTTTTCTCCGTCATTATATCCATATCTCAGTGTATTATTCCAAAAGTCCTTTTAAGTCAATTGATGGCACTTCACTTATTGCCGTCCCCTGGTATTCATATGAAAATACAAATATTTAGTATATGACACTCTACTAATAGAAAATTTTACATATTATACTATGTAATTATATACAATATTGGTAGTTAGCAGCTATTCTTTGCAATAACATTGAATAATAGTGATTAGATGTAAAACACTAATACTTTCAGTTAAAATCTCATATAAGTATAATAATCACTCTAAGTGTGCAGTGAATTAAATAAATATGTGCTGCGATAAGCAGAATCTTATATAACTATATATTAACAAACATTAAAGCAATCTGACCTAAATAATACATCTATTATAATATAATAAGACAATATTTAATTACTAAATAGATATCAAAATACTTACACCATTAAACATATTAAATTTGGATAAATAACATTCCCTGCGCAGCCATGTCTGCGTCCTAGTGCTTTATCCTGTGATAATTTGATATTTGGTGATCTCACTAGTACTGCTAGACTTTTGTGCGTGTCTGAAACATACAAATATAATAATAAATGACTTCTTTTAATAATTGAAATCATTCATAGTAAAATATGTGATATAATAAAAGGCCAACTTAACGAGCTTATATGATATTAATTAAAAAATTTTTTTATTAATTTACGTCATAATATACAAAAGATAAGATTAACGTTTCGACTGTACGACAGTCTTTTTCAATATCATGCTAATATGTCAAAAAATTAATTTAGTCATATCGACCTTATTATAACATTTATGAAATTATCATATGACGAACGCAGTACAAAATTCATGTTTGTTGGCTTGAGTTAGAGCGTCAGATTTAGATGTATGTCATGCTGTTATATTATGTAACGACACTGTGAACAAATTAATATATCCGCTCAAATATTACATTTTAGATTTTTAATAAATAGTATTAACTTACTTTTTTGTCACGAACATAACACTTTTTTTAAAAAATTATTTCTTTTTACATAACATAATCACAATGTGTACTTTTTTAAAAAACAAATCGATATCTGTATCTCACAATGTCGGCGCGCTGTATATATACCCAATTTTTAAGATGACGTAGACAATTTTTTTAGAATATCAAAATAAGAACTGTCAAGACGCTCGGTGTCCTTTTTTAGGTTGATACTGTTGTTTTCTTCTTTAATATATATCATTTCTGATATCAACCTTTTATAATAATTTTTTTCATAATCTAGGATTTTTGTGTCGTTCCAATTGAAATTGTGTGTAAATTTTACAATATGATCAGAAACCACCGAGTGCCTTGCAAAATCTAATCTAATATTATTTTTATGTTCATTTACTCTTGTACCTAATTGTCTTTTCGTCTGTCCTACATATGTAGCATCACAATTATTACACGATATCTTATATATGACCCCCGAATTATTTTGGAGCTTATCCCTGTCTTTTTGCGTTTTTATGACTCTGTTTAATTTTTTTAGACATCTGTATCCTACTGTTATATTTGATTTCTTTAATTCTGATGTTACTAGTTCCGAGATTCTTTCAATATATGGTATCGCTATAAATTTTTTATATTTGTCGTTATTTATGATTTCGTTATTTATATCTTGAGTCATTTCTTTGTTTAATCTATTAACAATAAGGAAGTTCAGTCTATTATTGATTTCTGAGAAAATGAGATCAAGAGGATAACTATTGCTCAATAAAATCTCTATGATTAATGTTAAATTTTTACTATGAAAACGGGGATGTGATAATAATATTGACCGGTCTACTAAATTATATATTACACTTTTTTTGTGGCATATAGGATGATTTGAATGATATGAGAGTGTTCTACCCGAAAATGTTTTTTTCTGAAACCAATCTATATATATTATGTTATTTATAATTTTGAGTGAGATATCTAAAAAACTTATGCTACGGTTATCCTCTCTTTCTATTGTGAATTTTAATCTATCGTGACAATCATTAAATTTTTCTACTAGATATGTGACTTGATCTTCCGGCAAGCAAAGCAAGATATCATCGACGTAGCGATAGTAAAACCTTATATTAACCTATATAGTTTCAAGAATCCTAGTTTCTATATCTTGCATGATAATATCCGCAATAATTGGAGATAAGGGCGATCCCATAGGAGTTCCATGTATTTGTTTACAGATCGTTTCGTTGAATGTGAAGTACGTTGAAGTCAAAATGAATTTAATTACATTAACAAACTCATTTTTGTCTATTGATGTGTGGTTTTCAATGTAATGCCATCTATTATTTATGCTGTCTATTGCAAGGTCCAAAGGAACATTTGTGAACAACGATATCACATCCGAAGATACGATTGTTTCATTATTATTTAATTTAAGATCAGACAATGCGTTGCACAATTCAAAACTATTATTAACATGACTTTTCCCTTTGGGTAAACTTGTCACTAAAATGTTGTGTAAATATGCAGCTAAATGATGTAGTGCTGTATTGACCGACGATACTATTACTCTGAATGGAACATTTTCCTTGTGAATTTTGGGCAAGCCATATGCTTTAGGAAGCACTGAATCACTGGAACTTGAACAATAATAGTCTTTTTTTGTGATCCATTCATTTTTTAACCATTGTTTTAAATTTTTATTAAGGTCTTTTTCTATTTTTATTATTGGATTGTTTTTGATTGTCATATAATTATCTTTGTCATTTAATAATTCTTCAACTTTGTCTATATAAAATTCTTTGGTCATCGCTACGGTCGTGTTTTCCTTGTCTGCTCTTGTGAAAATGATGCTGGGATTTTGTTTACAAAATGTCATGGTTTTTTTATACATAAAAGTAAGTTTGTCATTTATTATGTTTTTCCTAGTATTGTTGTTTAAAAAAACAAAGAACTGTGGAATAGCTATGTTTCTTATTGTCGTGAGATTAGTTATGTTATTCGAATTGCTTTCTATGTCTTTAATAAATTCATGGACAGCTGTTTTTTTATCAGTATTAATTGGAAGGCTAAAATCACTACCTAATTGCAATAAATTTGTGACATCAGTTGGAATATCTACATCAGTCAAATTAATAAACCATTTATCATTGGTTTGTTCTAATGGATTAATAGTTCTGTTTATAAAATTTGTTGCGTTAATGTGGTTATTAATATATTTATTATTTTGAGAGTTTACACTATTTTTCTCTGAACAAGAAAAAACTATGGGTTTAATATTATTATAGTAATCCGATTCTTTTTTTTGCAATAACCAACAGAATTTTTTCTTATGTAAGTAATGTAAGTTTAAAATTTGTTTTTTGAATAATCTACTATGGTGGTTATAAATCTCTTGCCATACCTGGGATGGGATGTTGTTATTTAATCTTTGTGTAAAGTATCTTATGTTTTTGTTAAAATACCCTATTTGTCTGTGCAAGTCAAATATCTCTATGTTTAATATTTCCATTCTAAATTTATGCAACACACTGTCTAACCTTTTTTTTTTATTTATAATGACACACGTTAATATTACTATTGTCCGATAGATGCTTAAGTAAAATTCTGAATGTCCTACATTGTTTTAAAAATATTAATTTAGACACAGTTCTTATTTTGCCATAATTCGCCCCTAGCCAAGATTTTAAATCTTCAAAACTTTGTTGTCCATAATTATGTTGTACAAACTTAAAATTAAATTGGTGGAACTTAAAAAGTGTATAATTGTTACGCATTGTAAGGCCAGCGTGAATTAAATATATATATTTTGTAACTTAAACTTCGGCTCGTATACAATTAAAATATGTAATATAATAAAAGGCCAACTTAACGAGCTTAAATGATATTAATTAAAAAATTTTTTTATTGCCTGCAAGGCACTCGGTGGTTTCTGATCATATTGTAAAACACACAATTTCAATTGGAACGACACAAAAATCCTAGATTATGAAAGGAATTATTATAAAAGGTTGATATCAGAAATGATATATATTAAAGAAGAAAACAACAGTATCAACCTAAAAAAGGACACCGAGCGTCTTGACGGTTCTTATTTTGATATTCTAAAAAAATTGTCTACGTCATCTTAAAAATTGGGTATATATACAGCGCGCCAACATTGTGAGATACAGATATCGATTTGTTTTTTAAAAAAGTACACATTGTGATTATGTTATGTAAAAAAAAATAATTTTTAAAAAAAAGTGTTATGTTCGTGACAAAAAAGTAAGTTAATACTATTTATTAAAAATCTAAAATGTAATATTTGAGCGAATATATTAATTTGTTCACAGTGTCGTTACATAATATAACAGCATGACATATATAAATCTGACGCTCTAACTCAAGCCAACAAACATGAATTTTGTACTGCGTTCGTCATATGATAATCTCATAAATGTTGTATTTATAATAAGGTCAATATGACTAAATTAATTTTTTGACATATTAGCATGATATTGAAAAAGACTGTCGTACAGTCGAAACGTTTATCTTATCTTTTGTATATTATGACGTAAATTAATAAAAAAATTTTTTAATTAATATCATATAAGCTCGTTAAGTTGGCCTTTTATTTTATCACATATTTTAATTGTATACGAGCCGAAGTTTAATTTATAAAATATATACATTCATAGTAAGATTACGTAACTGTATGTGACACTGACAGTCGCAAGCTGTCCCAGGGACAATCAGTTGTCATAATTGACTGGTTTACAGTGTGTTATAATATTTCTGACTAAGAGCCTTATATTGTCTAGTATTTCTCTTTTTCTTCTCTTCTATCTTTTTACATATACTTTGTTTATATAAGAACTTATAATCGTACCATTAATAACTGACTTTGACGCTTGTGGTATGGTGGTGCGTGGTGTTCTCCTTGAGGTTATGCGTGCTGTCCTCATGCTACGTGGATAGGATATTCTCCCTGCCACTGCATGGCTGGCATGCGATTGATCCTGGAGAAACACATATGAATATACATATAAACAATTATTATTAGTCACTTAAAGATACTAAATTTATGATGCTATACAAATTACGATACTTACAAACATGGTCTTATCCAGTGGAGATGGATCAATAATCAATATTTCTGTTAAACACGGCAGAAAATTGTAAATAATTTCATTTTACCTTGCCGTTCTATGCACGTTGATACTGTACATCTGGCGTGCATAATACAGTTGTAGTGTTGACCGGCATCTGACGTCCATGCCTTGTTGCAGTTAGTGTTGACCTGATTACATAAATTACCATTATAACTATTGATTATATGAGCATACTTACTGATGTTGCACCGTGGAAGTGACAGATTTTTTTTTTTTTTTTTGGTTTTCGTATCTCACTCGGGACACGCGTCGTCAACCTGACCGGATCGGTTTTTGAGGTTATATAACGCAAGGCTTTTTTTTTTTTTTTTTTTTTTTTTTATAGTCAGGAAATTTGCCTAAACCAAACTTCGCCGTCCTGACCCACCCCTGAGGGAGGGTCAGGAGGCTTTGTGGTGGATTCCCGCCCGTAGTATCTCGAGGGACTATCGGGCGGGGGACCGACCTAAAACCTGACTGAAGCCCCTGGTCGTATGGGTATTGTCCACCGCGGAACCGCGTTAGCATAACTTCACGGTGGACACCCGACCGGCGTCCTTTAGGAAGGACACATCCCCCGAGAGGATACTACAGGTATCCCCCCGGAGAGGACATCCCTTGCCCCGAAAGGGCATCGAGGGGAGCCGGGCTACTAGCTCCCCCCGGACTTCCCAGGGTCGACGTGCAATGAGAGCGGGGCCCCCACCCCTCTCTCTGCCAACCCGGTATATAACGCAAGGCTTTTTTTTTTTTTTTTTTTTTTTTTATAGTCAGGAAATTTGCCTAAACCAAACTTCGCCGTCCTGACCCCTGAGGGAGGGTCAGGAGGCTTTGTGGTGGATTCCCGCCCGTAGTATCCCGAGGGACTATCGGGCGGGGGACCGACCTAAAACCTGACTGAAGCCCCTGGTCGTATGGGTATTGTCCACCGCGGAACCGCGTTAGCATAACTTCACGGTGGACACCCGACCGGCGTCCTGAGGTAGGACACATCCCCCGGAAGGATACTACAGGTATCCCCCCGGAGAGGACATTCCCTTGCCCTGAAAGGGCATCGGAGGGAGCCGGGCTACTAGCTCCCCCCGGACTTCCCTGGGTCGACGTGCCATGGGATCGGGGCCCCCACCCCTCTCCCTGCCGAACCCGGTAAGTGAGACGGCCGCAGCCGCCCACCCCACACTTAGACGTCACGAGACATCACCAACTAAGTGGACAAACATATACACGTCCACAACAAAACCAAATAAGGGCCACAGACCCAGCCCTCTAGGGGCCAACGATAAGGCACAGAGGCCGACCACAATAAAGGTGGGAGGGTTGTAACTCCCACCTATGAACGAAAGACGACACTCAACCACAACATAAACTTGGCGTGGGTGAAGAGGCCGCGGAGTTACCTTTCGGCAACCTCCCCGACACTCAGCACCCATCGCCGCTACCTACTAAACATAAACTTGGCGGAGCAGGGAGACCACGGAGTCACCTAACGGCAACCTCCCCGGAACCCCCCGCATCCACCGCTACACACTACGACTAATTTACAAAAACAACACTAGACGTTGGGAGTAGAGCTGCAGCCCGGCACAGGGGAGCCACCTCTCCGTGACCTCCCCCGCCCCCGACCGCAGTCCACCTCCAGCCACTCGGGGCTATCGGGAGCCCCCCCGACAGGGGGCCCCATAGCCCGCGCGCACGCCGAGGCAGCTTCAGTCTCCATAGGCCGTCCCCCATCGGGACGATCCGGAGACCGGCGCCTATCGCACACCCCGGTGTTTCGTTGCCCGAGTGGAGGGGGGAGCGAACTACACCCCCGCCCACCCAGGACATGGTCAGCCGACCTCCCGCCGTCCGCACAAGTCGGACAGCGAGGGGTGGCGACGCACCCCGCCGCTCGGTGTCCCTCCGCACCACACCGGTAACAAAGGCCCGAACGGATCCACTCCGGACGTGCATTTAGCCCGCACGTGGCCAAACTCCAGGCACCCGAAGCATCTCAGAGGGCGGGCAGGAAGCAACTCTACTTCGAGGGTGTTCCACCCCACCCTCAGCCCTCCAGACGACAAAACCTCCCGGCCCACCGATACAGGACAGCGCAACCACAAGGTGCTCAAAGGAGACCGCGGCAGAGGACGGACCGACCCGAGTCGGATGTCCCCCGCACTGCATCCCCCCAGAGACCCCAGCGCCTCCAAGATCTCCTCGCGCGAAGTGATCCCCTCCCCCATAGTCCCACGAAGCCTAAGCTCCATGGTTTTCTGGGGGCGGGAGACCACCACACTCCCGTCCGAGAAGACCTCCCGCAGCCTGCCCGCGAGCCTGTCCGCTTTCTCTTTCGTACTCTTACCAGGGACCTGCAGAAGCAGACCCCCGGCTACTCCAAATCTCATCGTCATGGGCCCAATACCCAGCTCCTCGGGATTCACTCGGGTTTTGGCCTCCCTCAAAATATCCGCGTAGGACTTACCACCCGTCGACAGAAGCTGCACGACCGACGCGTTCGGACGAACAGCCCGAGCCACTTGCCCACGCCGCGCACCCGACCCAGGGCCAGCCGCGAGACCCGACGCCCGAGCCCCCCCAGAACCAGGGCAACCCGACCCACCAGCAACCATAACAGCCGCCGGCGGGGCAAGCAACCCAGCCCCAGAAGAGCAGACCGCCCCACTCACACCCCGACCCCGCCTCCCCCGCCTACGCGTGGAAAGGACAGGGGAAACCTTATTGGCAGGAGGAGCGGGGGCAGGCAAATCCACCCCACTCCCCCGGAAATCCAAAGAGGACCTGAGAGACTCTACAGTCCTCCTCAGGCCCTCAAGCGCCCCAGATACGCGCCTCTCGATGAGGAGATCCACCCGCGCTAGAAGCTGCTGGTGTGGATCCCCCCCCAAAGCCGCATCAGAGGACTCAAAAAGAGTCCTCCGCGTCTCAGAGGTGGTCTCCTTGCCAGAAGGTTCCGGCTCATAGACCACCTCTCTGCCCCGTCTCCGCCGCGATCTCTTCTTCGCGGGAGGCGCCTCTTTCTCCCCAGAAGAGGGAGGAAGGGGAGCCAACATACTGCGAACAACCTCCAACTCCTTGCGGAGTTTTTGGTTGCTCGCCTCCAGCTCACCGACGCGTCCCTTGAGCCTCTCGATCTCCTCCACGTGAGCCCGGCAGTTATCCGACAGGACTTGCTCCCTGTCAAGGACTTCCACCGGGCTATGAAGAGTACTGGGCCCCAACACACCAAGCGCGCCACCAAGCCCCCCGGGGGAGGCAGAGGCAGCGCCCAATGCGCCGCCACCCAGCCCACCTACCTTAGGAGGCACATCCCGCGGTGAATCCCCCCGGATCACCTCCATCTCCTTGTCCCGGAGATCAGGCTCCTCTTCTATAATTTTTAAGGCGCACTTCTTCGAATAATTTCGAAGGTGCGCCTTCAGGTGCCTGTATACACCTAACCGACGGTAGGCACGAACGTCCTCAGTCCTGGAGGGCGTGCCGGATCTTGATAACGAGATCGCTAGGATCTTCGTCCTCATCCAGCTCCTCCCAGGCAATATCCAACTGGATGAGTTGGTCCTCCACCTCATCCTCTGTCCTGCTCCTCGGCACTGTCGTGTTCCGATCCACGGACCCAGCCGGCAAATCCGTGGACGACCTGTCGTATGTTGACGACGAGGGGGGAGCCAGGCCTGCACCCCCCCCACGCCGGTTCCCGGTACCCGAACCCGGGACGTTCTCTTCTTTCCTGGAGCTACTCATTTTATCTAGAAAAGAAATTGGTTTTTTCTGTCGGGGGTTTTCCTTCCCCTTAGGAGGTTGCCTTGCCTGGCTAACGGGGCCTCCCCCCCGGGTGTTATCTTCGGTGTTTTCCTTCACCTAGTGCAGTGGACACGTCCTTTTTAGGGCCTGCACGCCCATCACGCCCCATTCATCCTTCGCACGCACTCCAGCTCGGGTACCTCGGGATTGCGACACCCGTACACTACAGGGATGAGTCTGTAGTGCCCCTGAGGGAAATAACGCAAGGCTAGGGTAGAGGGCGCCTTTCTTTTTTTTTTTTTTTTTTTTTAAATTACTCGCATCTGCGAGCCCAGTAAGTTTTTAAATAATTCTGTTCAATTTCTTGATAAAATTGAATATAACACCAAATTTCTTCCAATCTTTTTTCTTCAGGATGTCTGTAACGCTTTCCACTCCGTCGATATTCCTGCTACTTAAGATGTCTCCCATTCTCATTCTCTCTTCGTCGTATCGATGACATCGCCAAATCACGTGATCGATATCCTCATATTCGTAGCCACAATCACATCTTGTGTCATTTATATAGTTTTTCCTTGCTAACGATGCATTTAAATTATAATGATTCGCTCTTAATCTATTTACAAAGGTTACAAAATATCTTTCCTCGTTAAAATGTTCAAACCACGGTATTTTACTGTTCCTATCATAAAAGTTAGAAAAATAGTACTTTCCTTTCAATCTAGAATCTCTAATAACATATTCTTGTGTTCTTATCCACGCTTCATTTTTATATATATTTCTTAAATCTCTAATAGGAATATCAAATTCAACATTTGCCGGTTCCTGGGTGCCTGCTTTTGCTAGGAAATCTGCAATTTCATTTCCCGAGATTCCATAATGAGATGGAATCCATACAAACAATATATTCTTAAAATAAAGATCTTTAAATCGACTATATAGCCTTCTTATTTCAAGAACATACTTATTTTTATATACATTAATATTATTTTGAGAGATAGCTTGAAGAACGGACTTCGAGTCAGAAAATATAACTACATTATTGAAGGAATTCCTTCTACTTTCTGCAATCTTTAGAGCTGTAGAAATTGCTATTGCCTCTACCGTAAATATTGTGCATTCCTTAGGTAAACTAATATAATAACCTTCGTCTTGCTCCTCAATGGCTATACCAGCACCTGTTGATTGAGCCATTATGTCTTTAGAACCGTCAGTATACATAATATAAGTTTTATTATCTAACTTATATCTCTGTTTAATTTCGTTAATCATTTTAATATCTAAAGTCCTATATCCTTTTATTTTACTAATATCACAGTCACTTTTTTTTCCTTTTTTTTTAATGATCTTGCCGATTTCAAAATCTATATTTATCGCATTAGTCAGGGAGCTATATTCCATGTTCCATATTTCAAAAGTGTGTTCTTGGGCACCTAGTCTGTTGCTAAAACGACGCGTATACTCCCATGCTTCACTAATAGTACTCTTATTAAAACTTGGATTTCTATATCTTGCAAACATCTCTTTGTTTAGAAGGTTATTAAGACTATTTTTAAGTGTATTTTCTCCATATTTAAATATTTTGCTACAAACATTTTTAGCTAACATCAAAGCTCTATCTTTTAATAAAATAACCTTGGATTCTGCAATCAACACATTATTTGACGTGCTATTTCTATATTCTAAAGCAGTACGAATTCCCAGGAATTGGCCCCTTTCTAATTTAAGTTGAACAGATTTTGAAGTTGGACTATACACAAACAAACCGTAATCCATAACTGATCTTACTATACTTTTATATAGAATCAAAGCAGTATTCACTTCTACGCCTCTAGTTATATTACTAAGGTATTTCATAATATTATTAGCTCTACTAACTTTGCCTCTAATATCACTAACTTGTTTATCAAAATCCAGCTTATTATCTAACCAAATTCCTAGAAATCTAGCTCCCTGATTATTAAAAATTCTTGTTTTCTTAACATTAATAGAGAGCCTTTTATCACAGAATCCCTTTTTAGAAAATTCCACCAGATTTGTTTTATGTGGTGCCAAGTCTAGTTTTAGAATTTCTAGATTCTTCGCTATTCTATTAACTGCTACCTCCAAGTTTATTTTATTTTCAAATCTGTTGGAACTTTGTACATATACCGCGATATCATCCGCAAATTGTACTATTTGGACTGAATTTTCCAATCTGGAAGTCAATTTATTCGTGTATAACGCATATAGAATAGGGCTAAGAACTGCTCCCTGTGGCAAGCCTTTGTTAACTTTTCTAATTTCTACTCTTTGGTTATTAATCACAAAAGATGTATCACGAGGTTCTAACCATCTACTAATAAAATTGTAAATATCCGTTGGACACTTTTCCCTTCTTAATTTCTCTATTAATATATCAAAGTCTACATTATCGTACGCCGCTGAGACGTCCAAGAAAGCCGCTAAGGTGTAATTGTCGGCCAGATTCGTTTCACGAACATCCGATACTAGCTTTACTAAATTTTCCATACATGAACTCCCCCTACGGAATCCATTTTGCATTGATGATAGCTTTTTTTCTTTTTCTAGCCACCAAATAAGTCTTTCGTTTATCAGTCTTTCCATTAATTTTCCTACACATGAAGAAAGTGCAACAGGTCTGACTTTTTCTTTTCCTATTTTATCAATAAACAAAATCTGATAGTTTCTCCAATCCGACGGAAACCAATCCCTCATCCAAATTTCATTGAACAACCTTAGAAGTAATTGTTTGCCAATTTTCGGTAGGTTTTTTAGCATTATATAATCTATTCCGTCTAACCCTGGAGCTGAGTTTCTTTTAATCATCCATAGGGCACGGGAGAGCTCTTCTATAGAAAACATCCTATTCAACTCCTCTCTATCTGTCGTATTTGTTATCCGTCTTGTTGTTTTTTCCTCTGCAACCCATGGAGGAGCAAGTTCTTCAATCGTATTCCATATTTTTTGTTCGCTATCTTTATGTTGCCAAACGTTCCAGTTAATCTTATTTCTTACATTCTTATATATACGCATTGAATTCCAAACGTACTTCATACTAGTATGTTTATTAATACTATTACAAAATTTAATAAAATCTTCTTTTTTCTTTCTATTGATGACTTTTCTAGCTAGTGCGCGACTTTTTTTGAATTCAATAAAATCCTCCACTTTTCCTGTCCGTTTCCATATCTTTAGTTTTTTTTTTCTATTCTCTATTATCTCTGAGCATTCATTATCCCACCATTTAACAGGTTGTCTGAGCTTACACGCATCAATTCTATTATTTACATTAGAGTTATTATCTATACATTTGTCAGTTTTTTTACCTGTTGCTAACATGGCTGCTTTTTTGATAATATCTATAAATATTTTATATTTCTCCTCCAAATTACCACAATCAATCGATCTGTCCTGGATTTTTTGTAAATCCTCCTCTACCTTGTTCTTAAAAGACCTCCAATCTGTGTTTTTGTTTGTAATTCTATTTGTTCTTTTTTTATATTGTGAAATAATACTATTAACACTAATCTCTATTGGATAATAATCAGATCCCCATGTATCTTTTATTTGTACATATTCTAGCTTTCCTATTAGGTCTCTATTAGCAAATGCCAAATCAATATTAGAAGCAGACTGATTGTAGTAATTTAGCCGAGATTTAGTATCATTATTTATACTAACGTAGCCTTTGTTAAACATTGTTAAGTATAAATTTTCTCCGTTTTTGTCTATTCTATCACAATTCCAAATAGTATGGTGGGAGTTGAAATCGCCCAAAATAATTGAATTGTCATCGACTCCTTTAAATTTTAATATATCCTGCCATGAAGTAATTGTTTCTGAACCATATGGTTTTCTATAGACCGCTATTAAATTGAAGTTGTTATTTGTATTTTTAATTTTAATACCGATAGCTTCTATGTTTGGGGAGGAGATGTTCCATTCTTCAATAACTTCGAAATCAATGTTATTTTTAACTAAAATTGCAACTCCACCACTATTAGTTGCATTGTTAGATTTATATGTCTTAAATCCTGAAAAATATAAAATATTATTTCTGTTCAATTTAGTTTCAGTAATAACTACAATATCGTACGGAATAATATTGTTTTTTAATTCTGATTTCTTGTTTTTTATACCTCCTGCATTCCATAAAAGTATGGTAGACATTGGTTAGTCTTAATAGCTCTTATCTTCTTTTTTATTTCTATCTTCCCAATAGTTTCTTTTCATATTCTGTCTTACCATCTTAGCTTTGGTTAATTCTTCTTGATATTTCTCCATTTTCCTCTTTCTTACATATATTTCTCTGTTATTTTCTTCTTGTCGAATATCCTCTTCTTCATTATAAATTGGAAATCGGTCCAAAGGTATTCTATGTTTATGTAACAAATTTGCAAAGTCTCTGTTAAAGTCTTCAGACTCTTTACATTTACCCTTCATAATTTGAGCTAAGAATTCACTTCTTTTTTGTAAAGGCTCCTCGATTTTTTTTTGGAATTCTCTATAATAATTTAAGTACGCCTGTCTTCCTTCCTCAATTTTTTCTTTTTCTCTTCTGAATGCTTCTCGTTCTTTGGGTTTGTGTGTATAACCTTGTCCTTCTCTCGGAGGGCCATGTATAACCGTTGGGTTTTCTTTTTCTTTTCTGAAATCATTTTTTACAATATTTTGTTTTAGCTTAGGCCATGCGCTTGGATTGGTGTACCTATCATATTTCGGAATTATTTGTTCATAGTTCTTCCCAGTAATCAATCTTTCAGCCTCTGTGAATGAGATATTATTATATGCCATAATAACTTTTATTTCCTTATTTCTTAGAAAAACTGGACAATTTCTTGCGGTGGATCTATGATCTCCTCCGCAATTTCTACACGTAGTCAACCTGTTGCACTCTCCGTGTGCATTTTCTCCACAAATAATGCATCTAACCTCTCTCTTACAATGTGTTTTGATATGACCAAATATGAAACATTTGAAACATTGAACCACTGGTTCTACATATGGTCTGATTCTTAGACTTATGTGTAAATTATTAAAAATTGTTAAACTATCTTTAATTTTATTCCCTTTCATAGTTATAATAAAATTATTCGTATTGACTACCTCGTATTTCTTATCCGTTTTATTCCAAATTCTTTTTTTCATTTTCTCTATTTTTAATATATCTTCCCTCTCAACTATATTTTCCCATAATTCTGGTATCTCGAACGGCCAGTCGACAATTACACCTCTACACGTAACTAACTTTTTATCTATAAAACCGGTGAGCCATTTATTTTCTACTTTGTCTATTTTGTCTAAACAATCATTAGCTTCTTTTGCATTTTTAAAACTTATTGTTGATAGATTAAATTTTATCATTTCTATATTAATAGGGAATACCCCATTCTTATTGCACCACAGTAAAATTTTTGTACAGTTCTTACCCCTATTTGACATAACATGATCTGTGTTAATTTTACAATTAATTTTACATACATTTGTAATTTTGCTATCATATCTCTGATTGTTTAAACGAAATATTTTGTCATAGGTTTCTTTATCTATATCGCTAACTTTCTCAAGAATACCGTTAATCACGACAAAGCTATCTGACTTTATGACCTTATTTATATTCGTTACTTGTTTGTTGACATTTTCCTGTTCCTTTCGGTTGGTTGTTTGTGTATCGTCCTCTGCATTCCTTGTCCTGGTACTTGGTTCTTGGCTCGAATCTATAATCTCCTCCGACAGCTCCATATCTGCATCTTTGTCTGGTTGATTCACGCTTGATTGCGAACCTGTTTCCTTAATTGAACTGCTTGCTCTTAATTGTAATTTACTTGTTACGTTACTCTCCTCGTCATTCTCTGTCTCTATCATGTCCTTTATACTATCCAAAAACTCTCGGCTCCTTGCTCTTCCTTTCTCGTTCGTTTTGCCACTCTCCTTACGATATGGGTTGAATCTATTCCCCCGTCCGATCGGGGGAATTTCTGACATCGTCCAGCTGTTCCTTTTGTTCGGTCAACTTTATGATCCTCAAAACTGTGACAACTCAACTACCCCGCGCTTGCTATAACCTCTTAACCAGAGATAAATTACTCGATCACTCTGTGCGTCCGATCGCTAGCACGGTCGGAACGCGACTCTGGAAGTGACAGATTGTGTTTCTGAGGTTATGGTCTCTCTCGGGACTACCATCGACATATAGAATGGACTGAGCATTGCGATATGTAAACGCGCGCCTGCTTTAGAGTGAGAGGTACTACATCTGAGGCCTATGTTTGTCTCTCTTGCAAGCTTCTGATTTGTTATTTCGTCCCCCTCCAGAATTCTAGCAGTAACATAGCATTAAATTTTTGACACCTCACCTTCGCCTACTCGCTTTGGAATAACGTGAAACGTTTATCTTTATCTTTAAAAATTAAAAAATGGTTTTAAGGTGTTTTGTGTGCAAAATTACGTATAATAAAAATAAAAAGGATATACAGATGCATAAGTAAGTACATTAAAAGTATTTTTTATAGGACATTATTGTAACACATTCTTTAAACATATTGTTTTAAAGCTGTATATAATTATATTATATATACGTAACTTGCATAGTTTTGTTAAATATATATTAAAATTATATATTATATAATAAAATTAAGATATGTAATAGTATGTAATAAAAATTGTGTAAAGTAAAATTATAAAATTAAAGCAAATTTATTGTTTATTTATAAATATATTAAATATATTAAAACAAATTTTAAAATAAATTCTAAAAAAATCTATTGACTACATATTTCATAGAAAAATGCACATGGTCCGCAATTTTTTTAGACGGCCCTGCAAAAAGAGAGACAAACATAGGCCTCAGATGTAGTACTTCTCACTCTAAGGGTGCGTTCCGTTATGCACTGCAAGTACTGACAGTACTACCAATAGCGTTCCGATATAGATAGCAGTGCACTGCGAAAGTACTATCATGAGTATATGACGTCATTAATTTTGACGTTATTTCCTGTTGCGATTACTGCAACCGGCGAGGTAAAGCACTCGCAGTAATCAAGATGGCTACCTCCATGTGTACGGTGGAACTAACTTTTAAATTCCATATCTGAATATAATGATACAATATTTTTAACGTAATTTTTACATTTTATTCTAGGTATTTTAATTTGTCGTCTCATTTCATTTATTAATTCCATTTCCAAATCGCTTTCACTTGATGACTCACTCGAATCATATATATTCTCGATTAAATTATATGTAATTAATGCAATAATGGTATTATCCATTTCACCAATTTTTCACTCGATGATTATTAGCGAAAAAGGTTAGTTAAAAGTCTGCTGAAAGCGTACTGTAGTGCGTTCCGTTTTACTATTTTGCAGTAGCTTCAAAGTGTACAAAATTAAAAAGGAACGCTGTCAACAGTACACTTGCATGACGTCATAGTGCCAGTACTTGCAGTGCATAACGGAACGCACCCTATATGTCGATGGGGACTACTCTCCTCTCGATATATTACTTTGGTAGTCTCGAAATTGACATTGACGCGCCATCTGTTGATGAACGATTGAACCACGTTGCCAAGTGCCGAACAATCATGAACAATACTGTAGAAGTGAAACTCGATGTACTTACCTTAACCCTAGGTTACTAGATCTGGGGGAAATTTGGGAAATTGATAATTTTGAGCTTTTCATCATTTTTATCTTATATTAAGCTGATTTCAAGTGCATAAACATTGTTTTTCTGTATTATTACAGTTATTCTACTAATATAATTATATTTTTATACATTTTATGTATGTTTTCGTTAAATCAACAAATATTAAGAGACTATTAAATTAGCTGTCACAACTAATTACAGCGCTTAATGTTAACGTTTATTAAAGTGATTCAGGATACAAATAGCAAACTGCTGAACAACAATTACGCACAATTACACAGATGTTTAGCTTGGGGTATACCTAAGTTACTAGATCTGGGGGAAAACTGCTGATCTGACAATCTTAGGCGTTGCGTTAATTTTTTGTACACTAAGTTAATTTTACATGCATAAACACTGTTTTCTCTGTTCTACTATTGTAACTCTACTAAAATAATTATATTTTCATATACTTTATATACACTGCGCTAAAATTAACAAATGCTAACAGACTATTAAAAATAGCTATTATAGCAGTGTATAGTGTTCTATGTTGGTGTTATTGCTACGATTCAGGACATAAACAATTTGCTGATTTGCAACCATGGATAGTTGCATAGATGTGTAACTTGGCGTATTTACCTTAACCCTAGGTTACTAGATCTGGGGGAATTTGTTAATGGACATTTTTGGATTTTCTTTACTTTTACCTTATAATAAGTTAATTTTACGTATATAAACATTGTTTTCTCAGTATTACTATAGTAATGTTACTGAGACTATTACATTTTCATACATTTTATATATTTTTTTGTTAAAACTAATTAAGTTAAGATACTATTAAATAACTGATATAACTGTGCGCAGTGATTGGTGCTGGTGTTTATTGCTGCGACTTAGGTAATAAACTGTTGATCCAACATACTATACTTTAACCCCAAGTTACCTAGAGGAAAATCTGACAAACTGGTCAATTACGAGTTTATTTATTTTGTGATGGGTCTTCTCATATGAAGTATTGTTTATAAATATTATTGGTTTATGCTAATTATAATATAATACTATCTATACTATTTACAATATATATTCTAGTAAATTGCACTCTTTAAATGAGTTTATGCAATTGCTTAGAGTTTAAATAGGTGTGTTCAAAAATTGCCGCGGCATCTCCTCCTCGGAAGATATTTTGAGGATTTGGTTGATAGCTGCTTATGTGACACACTCTATTGGTGGCAGTTAATTATTAAGATATAATTAAAATAGATGTGATTTCTGCGTTGGTCCTCTGTGTTATTTACATAACATTAGAGGAGCCTTACGCGGTCTATTTATTGTCACTGCTAGTATTGTATCTAACATCAAGATGGAGTCAGCAGAGGATGTTATGGTGCGCTTGTGTAAAGCCCGTCTCTCACCCACTATGTTACTGGGGTGCGCACTTAATTCGATCATTAGATTGCGTAAAAATGACGTAATAGGTAGTTGCTCATTATCTTTGGATGATCTTAATAATATTGAGGCCTGCATTAGGATCATTTACAACCAAGGCCATAAAATGTTTTGCGCTCGTTCGTACCTGCTTGGCAAAGTTGCTAAATATGAACTTCTTTTGAAAGATGCTAATTCCGACAAAATTATACGTATCAATACCTTACCGGAAGACGAAGAAAAGGAAATTGAAATAAGCTCGCAGAGGATACATAATAACTCGTCGGATTTAAATGAAATCAACTCGCTCAATCAACTCATGGTTGAATCCATCGAATCCCAACTTTCGGATCTTAATAAGATGATGGAACTTGACAAGACGGAGGACAACTTGATATGCATTGGTCATTCAATAAATAATAAAAGAGCGAAACTGGATAAAATTAGTAAAGAATTTCATGCTATTTCGTGCTCAATGATTTGTAGCACTAATGATGACACTCTGGACGGATCTTTCTTATGCCAACCCTGCAAGTCTTTGGTTCATGAGCATGAGGGAAGGCCACCCTCTAAAAACCAAATAATTATGATAACATGGCAGACACAACGGAAACGAATATAAACTTACCGTCGCAGGAGGAACTCGGAGCCTCCAGTGATCGGCATGGCGGAGTTGTCGTCCCCGGCCCCGCCTTGTCGTTATCAAATGAGGGGCTGGCCTGCTTGTTACCGTCGGGCGAGCAGGTCAATGAAGCTACCGCGGATAATGGCAGATCCCATGTTGAAATGGTCTGCGAACAAATGGAGACTGTTATGGCGGATAATGAAACGCCAAGCAACTTACCTGAGTGTGATGAGCCAATAAGAGATCCACTTGAAGTCGGTAGATTGAGCTCGAATACGCCTTCTGTCGAATTTGTTAGAGATGTAACACCTGTTGAACAAACAGCCAAGCGCAAGGCTGATGAGTCTCCTGAGAACGACACGGTTGTTCCAGCTAGTAGGAATCGTAAAATGCGCTTAATTGACAGCTCTGACGAGCAGGATGCTGTTGAAGAAACAACAGAGGATGTTGAGCCTATTGCTGGCCCAAGTAAAGAGCATGCAAGGAGTTCCCCTTCCTATGGTAGAGTTAGAATTCTTCGTAAAAATAAAAGTAGCAATAAAGTAAGACGCAGTGGAAGGATTGCTGCTGTAGAGAATAGAGATGTTTCAAACAGATCTAGCCCTGTAGTAATCTCGGACGATGATGCTGCAGATGAGGCTGCATCTGATTTGTCTGACAAGCAGAGCGCCGGGACCTCCAAAAAGACGTCAAGAACTAAGAAAAGGAATTCTCCGCCTATGAAATTGAGATCGAGGAGAAGAACTGGCTATGAGCCTGATCTGGACGCTTCTGGCTCAGCAATTTCGTGCGATTCTGATGTTTCTAACAGGATCAGCAAAGAAGAATTGGTACGCATGAGCAATGCTGAGGTTGCCTCTTATGGCCTATCATTGGTCAAGCAGACAGATATTTTACGGACTGATAGCAAGAATCTCTCTGGTCAGTATAATGGTCGCTGGAGAAGATATATGGTGCAATTAGAAGACGTCGTCCGCGCATATAGTGAAAAGACCCAGGAGCAAGGTGATATAACTCATTTGAGGAAACGAAATCAGGAGCTAGAGGAGGGGATCAACAAGATCCGTAAACGCGAGGAAAACACGCAGAGGAAACTAACAAGCCTGCAAAGCGCGATGGAAGCAATGCAAAAGGAGATGCAACGAATCAAGGAAGAGCGTAGTGAAGCTCCAAAACTCCAAAAGGTGTCTAAAGTTGGGCTGCCTGTAGAGGAACGAAGAGACACTGAATCCTCTGCCGCTCTGTCTCCTACAATTGGTGCTCGCCGAGAGCCAAGAGCTACGAGTGGGACGATTGATTGGGCCTCTGAGTCGGCTGGTTCGGCATGGAGCCCACCTCCGTCGGCGAACCTCAAAGGAACATCCTACATCGCGTCCAGAGTGTTCTCCAATACGAGCGCTAACAAAATTCCTAAGGAGACTAAGGATTTCCGTCCGTCGTTAAAAAGCCCTCGTCCAAAAACGATTAGAATAATTGAGAACAGGCAGGTTGTTCCCCCTAGAGTGGCGCAGAGTAAGCCCACCTCTCTGAAAACGGCATCTATGACAAGAGGAGGAGAGGATTTCCCACCCCTTCCTCTGCCATCTGCCTCGCGTCGGAGCTCTAGAAGCTCCCGTGATGCTGGGACTGGTGATCGGTGGTACGAGGGAGACGTCAGACCCTCATTTATTAAACCTAGGATTGGTAGACGTAAGGTGGCTGTGGTCATCATTACTGGCAAGGCTGGATCTGACATGTCCTATTCTGACATCCTCCGCACGGCCAGGCAAAATATCTCCCTGGAGGCCCTAGGTATACGCGAAACTAGGATTCGCCCAGCCTTTAACGGAGGCTATAAGATAGAAATACCCGGTGAGGGAGGAGCCGAACTTGCAGCCAAACTTAAAGACCAGTTGGAAATAATTCTTCGAGATATTGCAAAGGTGGACAATCCCGTGGCTCGAGGTGAGTTAAAAATCACAGGACTTACTCCCTCCACGACTATGGAGGAGATTAGAGAACAGTTGGTGCGTATCAGTGGTTTTTCCCCGACTGCATTTAACATCGCTGAAATCAAGAAAATGCGCGACGGAATGGGCATTACATAGGTGCAATGCCCTCTTAATGCAGCGATATCGATTGCTGAGGCTGGTCGCCTCTCCATTGGCTGGACGTCGGCTAGGGTAGAATTCCTTAAAAAGCGTCCAGTGCAATGCTTTAAGTGCTGGCGCTTTGGGCACGTTAGAACCAATTGTACGGCCCCTGAGGACAGGTTTGGTTCCTGTTTCAGATGTGGAGACAGGGACCATAAGGCGAAGGATTGTTCCTCTGCACCGCACTGTGTGATATGTGTAGATCTAGGGAAAAACGGCAACCATCGTATTGGCTCGTATGCCTGCCTGGTCAATAATGGCTACGACACTGTGAAACGAGCTGATCAAAGACAGTCTGCGCGTCTTTCCAATTATAGCAACTAAAATATTACAGTGTAACTTAAATAGGTCGTGGCCGGCCTTTGATTTACTACGCCAACAGTCGCTTGAGTTAGAGATCACCCTGGTTGCAATCTCCGAACCTCCCTGTGGAGTTAATATACCTACGGACTGCTATTATAGCAGAGATGGTTTGGCTGCCGTTATGATACTTGGCAATGACGCTAAAAGCAAGTTATATAAAAGTTTAGACAACATAATTGTTATCAAATATTTAGACTTTTATGTCATGTCTTGCTATATCTCGCCAAATAGCTCAATGGCAGATTTTGACGCTTTTATTGATAATCTTGATGGAATAATTAAGCAAATACGTTCCAGGATTATAATATGTGGCGACTTTAACGCCAAATCTCACTTATGGGGGTCTAAAACGACCGACAAGAGAGGTCGGCTGATTGATCTTCTGGCGTCATCTAATGGTTTATCTTTGGTAAATATAGGTGATTTGCCTACCTGTATTCGCCCGCAGGGTTCATCAGTTATTGATCTTACCTGGGCTTCGCATGATATGCTCAGCAACATCTGTGATTGGAAGGTCAGAAATGATATGGAATCATTATCCGACCACGTCTACATCACCTTTACATACTTGGATCGAAATAACGCTCAGTCACCACCTAAACTTCCCTCTAATAGATGGAATTTCAGAAAAATGGACAGGTCACTTTTCATTGAATGCCTGGAATGGTACTGCGATTTCAACTCAGCAGATGTTTTGGATGGTGATGCGGTTAACCCCATCGTTGATTGGATTAGCCAAACTATGGCTGATGCGTGTTCCGTGTCCACACCTCGTTCGAGCAGGAGTAAGAGAAAGTGTTGTTATTGGTGGACAGAGGACATCAATAAGCTCAAAAAAACAACCATTGGCGACAGGCGTGCCCTTACTCGGCCCAGGAAAAAGAAGAACGCTGACCTTATTCTAAGCGCCAACCAAAAAAAAAAAAAAAAAGGGAATCTAGGAAGATCCTGCGACTGGTGGGGCTCCTGAACTCTGCGTAGGAAGAGTTGATTGGCTCAATCAATCTAGTTCCATGGGGAATTCCCTATAAACTAGTCTTAAGGGGTAACACCACTGTAAAATTTTCAAAAAATCGATTTTTTTGGGGGCTTAAAAAATTCTTTGAACCCTGTAGAATACGAGGAAAAAACTTTTATACGTGAAACTAATTTTTTTCATCGAAATTCCGAGCTATGTACTGAACGAGTCGGGCGACTCCGAAACGGCTACCTGCTCCGGGTGGAAACCTGTCGAGAGAGTAGTGCATAATACCTTGCTTATTGATTTCTAAGTTATGTGAGACACTACTAGATGTCTCTAGAGGTAGTTTTAGAAGCATTTTTATATAGAAACACGTGTTTACGCGTCAGTATTGCATTATTTCGTGTACGAAACACATGATTTTCCCCTTTGTAATCAATAACCGTCGTTTATTGTTGTACGTGTGCGCTTCGAGTTGAGCAGTTTTTGTGTAATTTCGGAGTGTTAGCAAAATGAGTGATAAAAAAAAATGTATTTGCGACAAAAAGGCACAAAAGAATTGCATTCAACGCGGCGTCGAAGCAACGTGTCGAAAAGGCGACCAAAGAACAGATTCGAGATTGAAGGTGACGCGGAAGGCGTGAGTGCGTCTGCCAAGAAGTTGAAAACGAGTGAAGATTTTGACATAAATTATGACTTCAGGTACAGAATTATAAATTTTTTGGCAGTTTTTCCTGTGATTTCACAACATGTAAAGTGTTAAAACTGTAATTCCGATATTACTTTTCGTGAAAGAGATCCTCGTGGCTTAGGCTTCAAAATAGTTATCGCTTGTCCTAATTGCCCGGAAGTTGTAATTCCTAGTTGTAAATATATACGAAACGCATACGAAATAAATCGTCGAATCGTTCTAGCTATGCGATTAATAGGAGTTGGACTAAATGGAATTATAAAGTTTTGTGCTTTCATGGAATTACCACGTCCAGTATTCCAATCTTTTTACGATAAATTAGTGAGTATGATTTCAATCGCAACATCAGCAGTAAAAGATTCCAGTTTGAAAAAAGCAGCACAAAAAGAGAAGAAAATGACTGAAGAACATGGACAATCTGCAGGAATAACGGTTTCCGGTGATGGTTCTTGGAGAAAACGCGGATTTTCTTCGCTTTTTGGGATCACGTCATTGATTGGTTGGTTTTCTGGGCAAATTGTCGATGTTGAGGTAAAATCTAAATATTGTAAAAGTTGCAAACAGTGGAAGAAAAAATTGGACACTTGTGACTATGACGAATGGTATAAAACGCACGCCGATGTATGTAAAGCGAACCACGAAGGATCATCGGGAAAAATGGAAGTTGACGCAGTCATCGAGATGTTCCATTGCTCAAAAGATTTGCACGATCTCAAATATTCAAGCTACATCGGGGATAGTGATAGCAAAACATTTAAAGGTATTATCGACTCTGAACCGTATGAAGATTTAGTAGTACAGAAGAAAGAATGCATCTCGCACGTACAGAAAAAAATGGGAACGCGATTTCGTAATCTTAAAAAATCATCGAAAAACCTCGGAGGAAAAGGAAAATTAAGTGCCAAATTAATAGACGAGCTAACTATTTATTATGGTTTGGCCATTCGTCGGAACCCAACATCCTTAGATGACATGAAAAATGAAATTTGGGCGACCTTATTTCATAAGTTATCAACTGACGAAAATCCGCAACACGAGAAGTGCTCGAAATCTTAGTGCAATTGGAAGAAGGCGCAAGAAGCAGATACCTTGGACACTTTCCGTCACAAGTCACCGCTTTCCGAGGAAGTTTACGAAGCCATAAAACCTATTTATGAAGATTTGAGTCGGGACGAGTTACTAAACCGTTGCCTGGGCGGTTACACGCAAAATAGTAACGAAAGTTTTAATGCGACAGTGTGGAATTTGGCTCCTAAATCGTATTCAAGCGGCAAGACAGTCCTAAATATAGCAGCGGATATCGCTACATGCGTCTTTAATGATGGAATAACTAATATTTTACGTATTATGCAGCTTCTGGAAATGGAAATTGGCGTCGAAGCATATAATTTTTGCATCGAATCCGATGCAAAACGAATCAGCACGCAGAGGCACAATTATCAGATGCGGCAAAAAAAGCGCGCTCTGGCATAACATCTGCGAGGAAAGAAATGGAGGACTAATATTCCAACTTAGAAGGGCAGCTTTACGGTGCTGGGATTGCAGACTAATGGTAAAAAGTTTTTTTGAGTCGAATTTTAAATTTTTTCATGTTGATAATACAACTCCAAACTTTAAACGCGTTTTTCTCGAAACACGTTTTTTTAACGCGGCAAGCAGTATAACTCTAACAATTTTTAATATTTTCACTTGAATTTTTTACTGTACATTCAAAACAACATTTCGAAGTACAATACGTATGGAATTTTTGATACGTTGCTCTAAACATTTTTTATTGCCAAATAATGTCACTTTTTTTTGTCGAAAAATGAACGACTTTATTCAAATGCTCGCCAATCACTCAAAAATCAATATTTCTAAAATCCCATACGTATTGTACTAGATATACCATTGAAGATCATGAGGAATTTTTTTATTTGTTCTAGGTTCAAATTTCCAACGGCTACATTGCTTGCCGCAGAGCCTTTTATTTTAAAGGAGCATCGGGAATATGGCTGCCATTCCGCCATTTTGTAATATTATTTTATGAAAAAATTTTTATAAGTACTTCAATATATGCTTATTAACTTCACGGAGTATTAATACTTTATTTCATTTCCTTTCATTAAAAAAAAAATTTCGAAAAAGTGCAATTTTTTGGGCCGTTACAGTGGTGTTACCCCTTATACCTTTAAATTTATAAAATAATCTTATTTGCTTTAATTTATATTCATATTTGCATGTAAATTGTAAAAAAGTTTAATTGTAACTTCTACTGTTATTTTATAGTTAGAATTTAATAATCATGATAGACAGGTAAAATTTATCAATTTACATTTACATTTTATAGTTATATGTAAATTGATAGATAACTCGCATCAGGAACGAATTGCTAATTTTTTCTAATATTTTTATCTAATTGCGATGGAGGGTTAAAACTTATCAATTTACAAATTTAACGTATAAGACGGGCAACAAGAGCCAAATCGCGGATGACAATGCGTTATCCTAACGAAACTAAATAATTTTTCGTTAGAATTAAATACCGGTGCACAAGGCACCAAATTTTTACTTGGACACGGCCAAGATTTTAAATATGAAATAATCTCATATTTTGAGATTTAATTTCAATACCCCTTTAACCTCCCTACGGAAAATAAATAAATGAATGCAAGAGAAAAATATAGATCCGAAAATCGCTGAATCGGGAATCGAACCCGAGACCTTTCGCGTGCCGGGCGACTGCTCTTCCAGCTGAGCTATTCAGATCCTTTCGATTCTATACTTTTCTCTGTTATATATATTAATGTTGGTAAACAAACGCATTTTTTAAGCCAGCGTGTATCAAATATAAGAGTTTTAACAAGGCTCTGTAATATAAATATAAATTTAACGTATAAGACGGGCAATTATACGTTAAATTTATATTTATATTACAGAGCCTTGTTAAAACTCTTATATTTGATACACGCTGGCTTAAAAAATGCGTTTGTTTACCAACATTAATATATATAACAGAGAAAAGTATAGAATCGAAAGGATCTGAATAGCTCAGCTGGAAGAGCAGTCGCCCGGCAAGCGAAAGGTCTCGGGTTCGATTCCCGATTCAGCGATTTTCGGATCTATATTTTTCTCTTGCATTCATTTATTTATTTTCCGTAGGGGGGTTAAAGGGGTATTGAAATTAAATCTCAAAATATGAGATTATTTCATATTTAAAATCTTGGCCGTGTCCAAGTAAAAATTTGGTGCCTTGTGCACCGGTATTTAATTCTAACGAAAAATTATTTAGTTTCGTTAGGATAACGCATTGTCATCCGCGATTTGGCTCTTGTTGCCCGTCTTATACGTTAAATTTATATTTATATTACAGAGCCTTGTTAAAACTCTTATATTTGATACACGCTGGCTTAAAAAATGCGTTTGTTTACCAACATTAATATATATAACAGAGAAAAGTATAGAATCGAAAGGATCTGAATAGCTCAGCTGGAAGAGCAGTCGCCCGGCAAGCGAAAGGTCTCGGGTTCGATTCCCGATTCAGCGATTTTCGGATCTATATTTTTCTCTTGCATTCATTTATTTATTTTCCGTAGGGGGGTTAAAGGGGTATTGAAATTAAATCTCAAAATATGAGATTATTTCATATTTAAAATCTTGGCCGTGTCCAAGTAAAAATTTGGTGCCTTGTGCACCGGTATTTAATTCTAACGAAAAATTATTTAGTTTCGTTAGGATAACGCATTGTCATCCGCGATTTGGCTCTTGTTGCCCGTCTTATACGTTAAATTTATATTTATATTACAGAGCCTTGTTAAAACTCTTATATTATCAATTTACATTTATATTCTATAGTTATATGTAAATTGATAGAGAGTTTGTGTCAGGAACGAATTTCTAATTTTTCTAATATTTTATATCTATCATTTAAAAATTGTGATGGACAAATAAAACTTATCGATTTACGATTATATTCCATAGTTATATGTAAATTGATAGATAACTCGCGTCAGGAACGGATTTCTAATTTTTTCTAATATTTATATCTATCATTTGGAAATCGCGATGGAGGGTTAAAAATTATCAATTTACATTTATATTCCATAGTTATATGTAAATTGATAGAGAATTTGTGTCAGGAACGAATTTCTAAATTTTCTAATATTTTATATCTATTATTTAAAAATTGTGATGGACGAATAAAACTTATCAATTTACATTTACATTCCATAGTTATATGTAAATTGATAGATAACTCGCGTCAGGAACGGATTTCTAATTTTTCTAATATTTTATACTTATGATTTGAAAATCACGATGGACGGTTAAAACTTATCAATTTAAATTTATATTCCATAGTTATATGTAAATTGATAGACAACTCGCGTCAGGAACGGATTTCTAAATTTTCTAATATTTTATACTTATGATTTGAAAATCACGATGGACGGTTAAAACTTATCAATTTACATTTATATTCCATAGTTACATGTAAATTGATGGAAAACTTATATGGAGAATAACGTATTAATTTTGTGCTATTATACCGTGCCTGCGGCTACATATGATTTATCGGTTATTCGCCAACTGTCCCTGACTAAGTTTAACACTCAATTTACATACATCTTTTGTAGCTAGATGTAAATTGGTGTTTATTATAGAAAAAATCATAATCAAGATAAAATACCTATATATTCATGGTTGAACTATGATATCCTTATTTAGTAATATTTTCGAGCGTACGACGGATATAATGTTATATTGCATTGTTACATCCAAGGGGCGTTGGGCGTCAAAACTACCCACGTAATCCCCGAGGACCGCGGGTGCTGGGAAATTTTAACGGAGATCTAGACCCGAAATTCTCGAATTATAACGAAGGTCGGTTCTGGATCGTTATAAGGGGTTTCTTCGTGACGGCCAAGGTAAAAGAGGAAGTTACTCAAGACTCCGGGGCAGGCTCCACAGGTAGAATCACGCACAGCGACAGTTCCTACCAAAACTCGGGTGCAGGAGGTGCACTCCTCAAACGCGAATCGTCTCCTATGGTGATATAGTGGCGTACTAGGCGCTCGTATAAATTCCGTTGCGCAGACTCCAAGTCAGTGAAACAACGATCGCAGATGATTGTGCGCGTAGTGAGGTGTCTACGGAATATAGCTATGGTGCAACGAGCGGACGCTACCCACTCGGCATAGGACAAAGATGGGGGTCTAAGACGTGGATTAGGGTTAGCAATTCGGGGGCGCATTATTCATCGCGGGGTGGTTCGAGTAACTGTTGGCGATTGACTCCCGAAGTGTTATACGCGGACCACCGGTGCGGATATATATATAGAAAATAGGTGCGGGTAGCCAGATATATATAGATGTCGTCGTCAATTTGGTGATATTGGTCGGCAACCCACGCCGCCGCCATATTTGCACGTCTTCCCTAACACGCGGTCGACGACCCACGCCACCGCCATACTTGCGCGTTTCATTCGAACACGTGGTCGGCAACCCACGCCGCCGCCATATTTGCACGTTTTCCCTAACACGCGGTCGACGACCCACGCCACCGCCGTACTTGCGCGGTTCATTCAAACACGTGGTCGGCAACCCACGCCGCCGCCATATTTGCACGTCTTCCCTAACACGCGGTCGACGACCCACGCCACCGCCATACTTGCGCGCCTTATTCGAACACGTGGTCGCCAATCCACGCCGCCGCCATATTTGCATGCCTTCTTCAACACGCGGTCGACGACCCACGCCACCGCCATACTTGTGCGCCTTATTCAAACACGTGGCCGACAACCCACACCGCCGCCATATTTGCGTCTTTCCTAACACGCTGTCGATGACCCACGCCGCCGTCACACTTGCGCGCCTCCGCACACACACTCATTGCCCTGCGATACGTTTATAGATATTACCAACCGCTCATCATAATTGACGACGACATATATATATATCTGGCTACCCGCATCTATTTTCTATATGTATATCCGCACCGGTGGTCCGCGTATAGCACTTTGGGAGTCAACCGCCAACAGTTACTCGAACCACCCCGCGATGAATAATGTGTCCCCGAATTCCTAACCCTAATCCACGTCTTAGATCTCCATCTTTGTCCTATACCGAGTGGGTAGCGTCCGCTCGTTGCACCATAGCTATATTCCGTAGACACCTCACTACGCGCATAATCATCTGCGATCGTTGTTTCACTGACTTGGAATTTGCGCAACGGAATTTATACGAGCGCCTAGTACGCCACTATATTACCATAGGAGACAATTCGCGTTTCGAGGAGTGCACCTCCTGCACCCGAGTTTTGGTAGGAACTGTCGCTGTGCGTGACTCTGCGACCGACCACTGGCCGCGATCCTCAGAAGTTGGTTGCGACTAAACAAGTCACGTCATTGACACAAACGGTCTGGCAAGAACAAGATGGGACATCACCTGAGAGTTCACAACGCTTCCAGAAACATCCGGCGGAAAGTATCGATGGACAGCCCATAAATAGCCAGGAGCCTTCGGCGAGTCCAAAGAAGGACGTTGGACCAGTGATGGACATCCCACCTCGTCAGGAGTAAAAACTCCTAGATTATGTAAATATGTAAATATAAAGTTAGTTAATATAAATTAGATTAAGCTACATCGTCCAGGATAGATATTTGCCCAACACATCGATAGATCAAGGGTATTGACGGATCTGCACTCGAAACCGACACACAAAGTAATAAATGCTATAAGCAGCATCCCAACATTAACTTAAGTTGGAAGCCTGAACATCGTGTAGAATCTTCTAAAGATCGATTACGAGTGCAAATCAATCTATAATGCCTTTCCAAGTCACCTGATGGGTAAAGTCAACAAGTTGTAATAGAGTCAGATGTAAACTTGACTTGGACGATTTTTGACTATTAAAATATTTCATACGATAGGCAATAAATAAAAAACAATAGATAAAAATATCCCAAAAGATAAAAGGACCTAGCGGATGTCTGACGACATTAAAGCATATGGATCAAGGATTTGAGTTAAATCAAATCATTAATGAATCTCTAAGTCATCTAAGAGAAAGGATGAGCTGCCAACACACTTTGGCAAAAGCCAGAGTTGGAGATTCAATCTTGTCGTATATAAAATTGGCTAATGATGTCAAACGCGAACAGCATAAACCCAAAAGCCCAACATCCGGTTTAGATGACTATGATCCAGTCGCCGTCCGACACCCGTTAGATCAAATAAAAAGAATTGATAAATATTATATAATCGTATTTTATAAATATATGAATTTATTAATAGAGGTATATACAGCGACTCGAATTGACCCAGTGATTCGAGCTGAGATCAGAGTTAGCGATACAAGCACCCTAACAAGTGTTCTAATATTTATTTTATTTCATATTATTGAATTAGTCGAAAACAAGAAGTTGTGTTTCTTTTATTAATCCAACGACTCGACTCGACTCACTTGGTCAAGCTATAATGAACATTTTAAGTTGTATTAATTATTATTATTTTGTTTTTATTTACATTCTTGTACGGCCATGAATGATGTCGTTAGCCGATCATCATTCATAGCCAAAGAAAATCATTTTTATAAAGAAGTGGAACTCTGGTTGAGTTTGCTTTATGCTCGAGAAAAGCGAAATCAAGAACTCTTACGCAATCGACCTTAGAGCCTAGCGCGGCGATTCGTTCGAAGCTCCGCGGTGGGGCGGCGCGCTCTGATTGGCCAGCGGGCCAAGAGAGGGGCAAGCGCACGTAGCAGGTATATAAGTCGCGAGCTAACATCGCTCGAGACAGTCGAGCTTATACAATTTTTAGAGTTGTTAGGTACGATTCGTCCGGGACAACCCTTTGTCTCGTGAAAAGGAAAGATAGTTCAAACGCGAACCCTCATAGGTGGTACGACGTGTACTACAAGCGGTGACAATCGCGAGTGTTTGATCTGTAGTCACGCCTAGTGTAAATCAAAGCGTTAATTACAATCCCGCGTGCGGACTTCAAACGACTGTAAATCGTGTCTGGTTGTATTGAGATAAAGCTGAGGACACTGAGAAATAAACTTCTTTAGTAAAACCTGAAACCACAGTGATTAATACTTACCCGCGTTTTCCGTTTCCCACGCTGATCCTCCTTCAGATGTGAATCCTTCAGGGCGTCGAAGACATCCATTGGTTATCTGAAAACAAGGAGAGATTAAGGATAAGTCGATTCCCTGCGACATTTCATTGTTCGCACTAGTCAGACGCAGTTTCGTTCTGCGCAACAGCGGCGGCCATCTTCAAAGGCGGCGCGGCAGCCATCACAAAGGACAAAGGAGCGGCATCGTTCACTGACATCCTTGGCACAAAGGGACATCATCGACACACGATACCTTCTTGCTTATAAGGTCAAAGCAAGTGGCGACCATAAAGGTGAAAGCGGGGCGTCTGGAGACCGCTAAATCGAGGCGAGGGATACCAACCCTGATTCCCGTTCGGTCACAACTCTACCTGTGGAGTCTGCCCCGGAGTCTTGAGTAACTTCCTCTCTTACCTTGGCCGTCACGAAGAAACCCCTTATAACGATCCAGAACCGACCTTTGTTATAATTCGAGAATTTCGGGTCTAGATCTCCGTTAAAATTTCCCAGCACCCGCGGTCCTCGGGGATTACGTGGGTAGTTTCGGCGCCCAACGCCTCTTGGATGTAACAAACTGGTGACAGCGGTGGGATATACGATATTATCCCTCGCGCCTAGATCCCGCTATTCAAACCGTTTCTTTAAACCGGTATCCGTAAGACACACCCCAAAGAATCTATTCGAATTGCGCCCCACGCCGTTTCACCGGTTAGTTCCTAGACTACAATAGAATACAAATCTCGCCTAAAATAACGAGTACAAAACGCTCCAGCAACAATGAGTATGACAACGAGGCAGGCCGCGGCCGATAAACCGTCTCTCTCCGAAGCCGAAATAGAAGTAATAAGTTCTAATTTGGCTCCCAAACAA